>NW_027104827.1:240073-255944 GCF_000696795.3 Halyomorpha halys | reverse complement strand
TGATAGAGATACTTTATATAAATATATAATATAAATACATAATACAAATATACAATATAAATACAGATACATATATTACATTAATATATGAATAAATTTCAATATAATACCTGTACGGGGAACCCCTAATCGGGCTTAGAAACCCCGGAGCCCCGTACACGGCAATTTATCACCTCTATATCCAGCGACCAAATAAAAATGTTTGCATACCGTTGGAATGTCCTTATTATAATAATAACTAAATATATATTTGGCGGATTTGAAGAAAATTAAATGAAAAATGTTCAAAAAATTACAAATAGATTGTATTATATCTTCTATTTAGAATGCCCTATTGATGAGAATATTTTAACGTCCTTTTTATTCCCTAAATTTTTTAAGCTGATAGGTCTAGTACCTGAAGTACAATGATACATTCTTGATTTCAATGTTACAAAGCTGAAGTTATACATCATAAATTAGCAAAAAATTGGAAAGTGGCGGAAAAATACGCGGTTCAAAATTCCAAGGTTGGAAATTTTTAGTTAAACCAATTATTAAACTTATTTCTCAGTTTGTACTAATTGTAACACAACTATGAATGAAGTTACAAGACATAATTATAAGACACTGGAAGGGGAAGGACCCCGTAAAGGTCCATTGGCTAATTAATAGATGATTAATGTTCCAACATTCCATGCCAGATCAAAGGAGCCCCTTAAGGACAATGGCAAGGAGACGTTGGATCTTCCTCTTAGGGCAATGTATTTACTCTCGTCGAGTACTCCAAAATCAACATTTGGAACTCGAACTAATTGAGCAATTATGTGAGTGGTTATGTATGTATACATATTAATTTTTAAGATTAGTCAACTATACATTAAATATTTTATGAAAAAACATGCATTAACATCATAGGTTGTAAAATATACCGTTCCAAGTTACATCTTATAGGGCATTTATAACTGAATCTAACTGTCCCTCCTAAGTGAAAATTTAATCCATAAAAAAAAGAAACCACTACGATTATCTTAACTTTACAACAATATCAAAGACAAAGACAAAAGTGGACTACAATCTAATATAGTGTACGAATTCCCTGGGAAGAGAACTGCAGGTAACTATATTTTGAAGCCTCGAAACAGTATCATGAATGAAGAGTATATCAACTCAAATAAAATTGTCCATCACTTACAAAATATCCTAACAAACTTGACCAAATTAATCTCACCACACAATTCAGAAAAACAGGACATAAATTCAAATTTGATACACCAAAAATCATAGATTGGGAAATAAAAAATTTCAAGTGAAATTTATAAAAGATGTTCACTATAAAAAAATATAAGATTCAAACTAGCAACAAAAAATATGTACATAATTTAAATTCATGATATTCCAGCCCCATAACAACGTAAGGTATAATTAACAACACTAAATATATATAGAACAACCATAAAGTTGAGAAACATCGCCTCAATATAGCTGTCTACTTTGCTAATTCTCAAGATCAATAAAAGAATAAAGTTATAAATGTATGTGTTGTTTTAGAGGTAATAGCTTAAGATTTGACATTTCATGAAAAAAGTTTGTTTTTTTTTAAATGAAATTATAATCAGTACTTTTTTCTAAATTTAATGTAATTTTCGCGTTGATTTTTTTGGAGGAGAGGAAATGTTGTGGAATTAATAATGTTCAAAACATATTGAGTTGGGGCTCACTTCATTTTTAATACAATAACTCTATTACTGTCAGACCTAAAAACGTAATACTAAGAAACTAAAAAATAAAATTTATCCCTATGTCACACTTTGCATTACACTGTTAATGTTTTACCTAAAATACTTTACACTACAGCACTGGAAGTGGCACTGCTGCCAGTGTTTTAATAAGGGAATAAAACAAAATTGCAATTGACATTCAGTTGTTTATGGAGATTTGGAGGCTTTGCCTTTTTCTACGGCATTGTACAAGACAAAACATTGAGTCTTGGAAGTGTTAAATCGGAGAGAACAGCAATGCTTTGTAGGATATTGCTCGCCTCTGAAATCTATACTTATATACCTGCATACTTGGTTTTTTTGAGGAAACGAAAGAGCCAGCGTCGTCAGGACGCTGCGGAAGGATCTTCTCTTGACATCCTTGGTCTTCTAGGAGACCTGGGCAAATAACTTGAGATGTCAATAAACTATGTGATCGATATGGTATCTCAGCAATGTGGATCTTTTATCAAGATCAAGATCTTCGATGGGCTGAAGGTCTGTGCTACCCCGTTGTCCAAACCGATCGCCCCTCAACCTTTGAGGTGGCAAAGCTTAGGCCACTTGTTCGATGTTCTTACCGAGAGAAAGTCTTGGGGCTCATCAGTCTGAAGTCGTCTTCAACACTTCAGTGGACCCAGCCTGTTTACCACAATGACAAAAATGGACATTTCTCTTACATATATTTCATTTGTTACTGATATATATATACACATATGTTTATTATCGTTTTCGTGATAATAATAGGAGTATGCGAGAAAAAAAATGTCCGAAAAGAACATTCCATTTCTGATCAATAGTGTACTTTATCATTTTGTTACAGAAGAAGTATAGCTTAATTAATAGATACATTAGTATTTAAGATACCTTAAATATTTAATATAACAAACCAGCACAAAGGCCTTTTGAAAATGTCATTTTAAATAAAATAATATAAAAAAAGGAAAGTGAGATTGAGATTTGAATTTATTAAAAAGCTTTCTTTTTTACAGTACATCAAAAGGAAACTTTTCTTAAGATCTTACAAGGAGCCCTAGCTCGCCTTCCAATGTTAGTGTAAAATAAAACCATTTGATCATTACAGTAAATTTAGAAAATTTATTTTCAAAGAATTAAAATAAAATATAAAAGTTGATTTTTGCCATTTTCGCAATCCGTACTACATAAACATTTATTTATTTTAACGATGTTGCTCAAATCTTCCGGAAAGAATCTCATTCTGTAAATCATTCACAACCAGATAAAATACTTGAACAACTACGAATGTCATTTATTTGTATTCCATTAATTGTTTCAAGTATGGTGTTTAGGCCACTGAGGTATTTCGCTTTTTTTTTTACTTTTAAAATTTTATCCATCAAATTTCTGATTTCTATCTCCCTTTCATCCTTATACTTTGATAAATATTTCTATACCTCAACAGAATGTATCATTGAATTTCTCATTAATGTTATACTTGCAGTTTTATAACATTCCTAAAACAAATTAAAGCAAGAAAAGTTTATTGCAGCCTACTGCCCTGGCAACCTCTCTTTGGAGTGGTAATAAAAAACTCGCAGCCTATTAACCTCATCCACCAGTGTACAGTGTGTAACGTTTTATCTTCAGCTACCAATTCACTCTGTCTACAATTTAATATTTATCTCTATCTTGATCATCTCTATCTCTACCTACTATCTTTATAGCCATATTCAACAAGTTTTTTTTTTGTTTTGTTTTTTTCCGAACCCTCTAAAACGGAAATAAAAGTGAATTAGTAAGTGCATTACTGTGAAACAAGAAAAAGTAATTCGTGTTGTGTCTTGCCTTCTACTACCTTTGGTATTTTAAGGTTACCTGTTATATTTAATTTTACATATGAGCTATCCATTCAAGGAGCTATTTTGAGTCCGGAGGTGAGGGGCCTCCTCGTGTTGTTTCAACAAGTTCACCCAACTGCCAATTTATAAAGTTATCTACAATCATCTCCGTGCTCATGAAATATTTCATCTTTCTTTATCCACGTTGTTGTCTACCATTTGTTTACATTAATAATAATAGGCAATAACTAAATTAATTTTAATTTAGCAGATGATCAAGAAAGTAGAAAAATATATTAATAACTATTTTTTTTTCTGCCGACGTTTAGAACTATAACCTAGAATGTTTATTTATTTATTTTTTGTACCGCTCTATACCTCACAACATTTATTCTTCTTAATTTTCATTTTTCATGATTTCATTATTTTCTTCTGTTTTCAATTAATTATTCTTTCTATAAGGATTATGTTTCAATTTTTTAAACATTTTATAATTTCTCTCTTATTATTTCAATTTGTTTTTGTATAGTTACCATTATATTTTCCTTACTCTTCTCTTTCACCGAATATACTCACATGTTATTTACTGCTAACACATGTTCTTTACTTACAGGTATATTTTAATTCAATTAAGGTGTCTATTTTTTTCTCGTTTTTCACCTGAGATGCATAGCGTTTCTAGACCCAAAGAGTACATCCACTTTACAACCATTGTAATCTGATAGTGTGAGGGTGTCCAAATAACAAATAATATATAATCAATCGAATCAAATATAATTTGATTTAATATAACTAAAAGTCATTTAGAATTTATTTTCTATCAATATAAGTTGAATTCCATGACATATTAATTGACATCTTGAAATTTGTTTTATTTATTTATTGATATTTACAACTGTATAAAAAATACAACAAGTAAATTTGATCATAATGACATAATGATATGATACAGCATGTAGAGAAACTACCCAGCAGTAGAACTCTAAAAACAGTTTACAATATATGGTCGTATATAACGAGGCCATCTTCTTTTCAAGCGCCTCGGAGGATTGCCAGGAATGGAAGAGGAAGCAAGGTTAGAAACTAGTGGGTTTGGGTGGTTAGGGAGTTTATTATGGAAGGAATAATATCGGGTTCGGGCTAAATCGGTTACATAAGGAACATTTAGTTCTTTATGGATGGTTTTATTAATAACAAAATAAGGAGCTTTGAGGATTTTGGATTGTAAAGATTGGATACGAGAGGAATTTGAAGGTTTAGCGAAGCCCCAAAGCTCAACTCTGTATGTCCAGATGGGCCTTATTATAGTCATATAGATCAGTTTTTTGTAATGAGTTCGAAGTTTAGACCGTTTTTCTAGTAAGTGCTGCAATAGTCGGAATCTGCGTTCAGTTTCCTGTCTTTTCAGTCTTGTGTGAGGATTCCAGGTTAGTCGTTTGTCAAGGTGTAGTCCAAGATAACGAACCTGTTCTACAGGGGGTATTACAGTATAAAAGTATACTGTAGGGCAGTCGGCAGGTTTACGACGAAGTGTAAAGGTGATTTGATGGGATTTGTTGGGATTTATTTTTATCCTCCAGTTTCGACACCATTCTTCGAGGATTGTGACATGGGACTGGAGAGTTTGGGATGCAATCAAAGGGTTATTACTAACTGTGAGCACACATGTGTCATCAGCATACGTGGTAACGATAGTGTTAGGAGTTGTTGGGATGTCAGCTGTATAGACGTTGTAGAGGATGGGACCGCGAATACTACCTTGAGGAGCACCAGCGGAAAGAAAATATAGGGATGAATAGGAACAATTGTGGTTTACTTGGAATAATCTATTAGTAAGAAAGGAACGGATGATGAGAAAATATGTAGGAGATAGGAATTTACGGAGTTTGTAAAGCAGTCCCGGGAGCCAGACTCGATCAAAAGCCTGCTCTATATCGAAAAAGACTCCCGCGCAGTACATTCCGCTCTCCAAAGAAGTCGAGACAACGTCCACCACACGATGACATTGCTGGATAGTGTAGTGGGATGTTCGGAATCCAAATTGGTGATCTGGGATTATATGATAGGAATCTAGGATGGGGTATAGGCGTTTCAAAATAAGTTTTTCGAGGATTATTCCCATGATCGGTAATAGAGAGATGGGACGGTAAGAGGATGAGTGTTCTGGCGGTTAGAACTAAAAGTAAAGTTAGCATTATATAATTTCGCATAGTAATAATGTTATTACTGAGCTAAGAGGAAACTTATTCAGACTAGATGCTTTTAGTAGCTTGATTTAATATTTATAACTACGATATACATAGATTAAGGCTAGTTCAGAGTGCTTTTGATCTCCATTAATGGCCTTCAACTCCCTGCATTCTAATTAGTCTGTTACAATATCAAGAGGTATAAGCAAGAAGTATTGTTTAATTAATTAACTACTTATTAGTATTTATATTTCGAAAAATATATTCTTGCTTGATCACTTATATAAAAAACTCCTACTTGTTATTTTTAATTTTCAACACACACCGATTATTGATAGATATTCATTCTGGTGATTATACTGACATTATGTTAACCTATTCCTTTTATGTCCGACTTAAAATTTACTACATTTTTAGTACTTTTAGTGGTGTATATTGATTTTGTAATTCCTCTGATTTTATTATTTGATATAATGTCTTTATCAAAATTATAATTATCTTTTTTTATTTTTTCAAAACTTTATCTATTGATAAATATTATAATCTGCCACAACTTTGTTGGGTAATAGTGATAGCTGATCGCATTCATACTAAAATAAGAATAAAAATAAATAAATGAAAAAAGTACAAAAAAAAAAAAAAATCTCAAAAGGATAAAAAATGAACATAATCAAACAATCTACATGAAAAGAAATCAAATAAAATAATAATAATAATAATTTATAAATAAAATGATCACCAGTCACATTTACACTCTAATAAACAATATGTACGTAATAGGGTGCATTGACTATGGTTCTAAAGATTGCTGTTCCCCAAAGTTCAAGTCTGTAGGTGCCGATAGGTCTGAGTATAGTCTTATAAATTAGAAGTTTATTTCTAGTGAGAGATGAGAAGTCCTGCTGAGCAGTCGCTATAGTTGGCTGAATCGGCAGTTGAGTTCTTGTTTTCTAAGTCTAGTATGTTGTTTCCAGGTGAGTCTTTTGTTTAATATGAATTCAATATACCTGGGTAAAGGAATGTTAGTAAAAAGAACAGGTGGGCTAAAGCTGTGGCAGAGGATAAAAGTCATATGGGTGCATTTTGATTCATTAACTTTTATCCATCATTGCTCAATCCGGGTGTCGTGTGTATAGAGATTGGTTGAGGCTATTACAGGATCAGGATGGGAGAATAGAATAGCTGTATCATCGGAAAAAGTTGCCGTAACGTGTCGGGATTGATTGGAATGTCAGCAGTCAAGAAGATATCGAGAACAGGACCCAAGACACTGCCCTTGGGGAACTTCTGCCTCAACTGGATAGATATTTGAGTACTCAGAACCACTGCGACCTCGAAAGGAGTGATTTAGGAGGTAGGAGTGGAGGATAAGTATAATAGGTCTATAGGAAGCAGGGTTATTAGAAGGTTTTCCAGGTTTTGGAAAAAGAATTGTAATGGAGTCTTTCCACATGACAGAAAAGCGGGTTGTCCCAAGGATACAATTATAAAGATATGTAAGGAATATTATAGTTATGGGGGGAGTTGGCGAAGGATTTGAGGAGTTAGCATCTGTATTTGATATGTGACTAAAGAAGGGGTAACCGTTCTAAGAGATAAGGAGAGTGGGATTGGTGACGATGGGTATTCCTCAATTCTTTCGGATTGATCAGGATGAAATTCTGAATAAATTAAAAGGGAGATGTGTTTGGATTTTAGATTTTTTTGGTAATGTTCTAGAGAGAATTATCATGAGTAGAAAGGGAAGAGAGGTAGGAATTGGATGACTGGGATCGATGGTTGGCCAATTCTCTCTCGACAAGTTTGCTGTAATAATTAAGAGTGTCAAGTGCGTTGCCATAATGTTCTGGATTGGCGCTTAATCTGGATGAGGTCTTTTGTTGTGGATGTTGTGGTAGAGGATTTGTCTTGGGCTTAAGACATTATATGGTAGGGAGGCAGACAGACTTGTTGGATGAGTGTTGTAAAGGAATGAACTATATCGTCTAGGTTTTCAGGGAAAGTTTGAGATCGATTTGCTATGATTATTCCAAATGCATTGTTTTGCTATTACTGTTGCTTACTATAACTTAATATCAACATTACTCTCATTAGAAAATGAATTTCCTAAAGATTCTACAAACCATTTATCAAATCACCATTAAAAAAATCATGATGTCAAAATTCAGTCATTGTTTCATACCCAAACGCCACATATAATTATAGACTCGAATAGATTAGATAGTGGACAGGCGTCCAAAAAGTTGCCAGTAATTCAGTAATGGTTAGAGAAAAAATGAGGATTTAATGCAAAATTAAAATAATAATAAATCATATAAACATTTCAAATATCCATACACTTCAGCTCGAGTCAAATGGCAACGCTCGTGTTGTAATATTAAAGACGGTAAGTTAATCTTTGTATAGTAATTCCTGAGGGAGACAATATGTCATCCCAGGCATTTACCGCTCTATCGCGTGATAACATTTTAACCTGGCTGCGGCTCTTCGGACCAATTTAACTTTGATAATTAGCCTGCAATAGAGACAGCAAAATATAAAATATAGTTATATTGGAGTTGCTTAGGCAAGATAGTTGCTGCGTTACAATGATAGATCGATAGTCCTTTAACAAAATATATGTTATTACAATTATAAGTGATATAACACAAATTGGTAGAAACAGGATTACTATACACATGCATCTTATATTCCCTGGCCCCGAATTCCCCCAAATCTTACAGAAATTCGAATCATGGAAAAGACATTCAAATGATACTCATTTTATATTGCACGTTTTGAGGATTTTGATTTTTGCTCAATGATTTTACTAAATCTCATTCAATGCTTGTACTAAATTTCTCTCCTAATAATTAAAATTTATTTCTCGGCAGTCCCGAGGAATGAATTTTGATACTCCCACGCTAGTACATAGCGGCAACTCAGCCGTATGTATGTAGTATGTAGCCGCCAGGGATTGGTAAAAAGGACTACCAAGCCCAATTGCCTGAATAATTCCTCCCACCAGATGTCAATACCAATATATACTCTGGCATATATAACGAGATATTTTATGTAGTTTATCGATACTATCATTATTGAAAATTGTTTCTGTTTCGCTGGTCACAAGGACACGTTATAGACTGTCTCGCACATATCTAATATTTTATTTATTAAATTGTACACATCGGAAAAATTAATGACATAAGCTATTGTAGAAAAATTGGTCACAAATATTACAGGGTTTATTTGTCTAAAGTGATAAAGTCTTATTGTACATATGAAGTTTTGATGTTTTGTTGAGTGGTGATCCTCAATAGATTAATTGACTGAGTGCGACAAGTCTATATTATATATTAGTCTATAAGATTGCTGTCTATTAGAGTTAAAAGCGTTATTAATATCCAGAGAAAGGCTATAATTTTACATTTTTTCTACTGCCATTCTTTTGATTTAATAATCCATCTGGAGACTATGGAAGCACTGTTTAGGCAGCGAATCGTCAAGAATCGTTTATAATTTTCTTTAGGATGGAAATATTGATTAAGTAGCTTCCTGTTTCAAGGTGGAGAATGTAAGTTTCTGTATTTTTTGGCCAGTGATGAAGATAATCATTTGTCGGTTGCTTTCCATTTTCGACGCCCCAAAACTTCTTATGTCCATGTCTGGGTTATTATATACCCAGACATGGCCATAGAATTGAAAATAGTAACTTTTCCTACCTAATTACCGTTTTTACTTTTCTGGAGAATTTCTAACACTTTAGCACTTGCGATCAAACCTTTTTGAATGAGCACTTTGGAAGCGTTACAAAACCTCCCAAATATAAATGACCTCGATACTATGCAAAAGTCTATTATGGTGGGGGAAATTGTGACATCTGATTATTTAATTTCGTTTTCTATCATTGGTAGTAGTGAATTGATTTCGTTATGACGTTAAAAATATAAAATAAAACATTTCTATACCAAAGCGGTGTGAAGTGTTATGCATTTATCCTCAACCAGGGTGAATTTCCTCCTCCCCTCCCGATTACTGATGGATGAGTTACCCACTTTATAGATAGTAGTTGTGTCCCATGAGAATCTCCGGCCTTTGATGTAAAAGAACATAAATTTTCTGCTACAATCGGATTTTCTGAACATAGGACCTAAAAGTGAGGAGGTCTCACACACCCGTCTTATTCTCTTGATACTTGTAAATTAGTAAAAATGAAAAGAACATCAGTGTTAAAATATCAATAGAGGTTAGATTTACGACTAAACGTAAATAAATGTGCCAACTACTTTGCGTAGCTCTTTCCCCTTTATAGTAGCATTTCATCAGTTAAAACGGATTTCAAATTTAAAGAAATTGTGTAAAATTTAACTAAATTACAGAATGAATAATTCATATAGATTATCCATTCATTGAAATATTTGTCAATTTTTTCATAAACACCTAGAAGGAAAAGGACGTTTTCTTAAAAAAAATAAATCACTAAAGGAAAGTGTAAAAATCAAACATACTGTAGTAAATGTTTGGTCATGTTCAATTAATATGTTCCAACAGATACTAAAGTCAATTGAAACCGAGGTAGAGTAACTGTTACATTTAGAGACCAATAGCCGACACGAAGATAGAAACAGAAGGAAATGATTTGATGTTTATTTATAAAGGATTGAAGGAGTGCATGTTAATTGTAAAAGAGCTGAGCGAAGCGATAGCCAGTCTGCAAGTTTAGTAACGAAGAAATAGGATTAATGTTAATTATAGTAGTCCTGACTGCTAGGATTTATAAATCTGCGTTGCAACCACAGACGACCTTATGAACATACATCCACCAAGTTAAAGCAATGTCATTTAGATAAAGAGTTCTTTGCTTGTCATGGAAGAGTGACCGCGGAGGTTGAAGTTATGGTGGTGTCAGGATGGCAGTAATGGACCACCGCTAACACAACTTCTTCAATCACTTCTTCAACCAGTCCTGCAGAGCTAGAGGGTACCCTGAAGAAGAGCGGGAAGATACATTAATAACTTTGTTCGGTTCGCAGAGGGTCAGCTGGAACAAAATAAACAAAACTAATGAAAATCTAGAAAAATACTCTTCTCTAATCAGAAAATCCTGAAAACAATCAACAAAGAGAAAAAAAAACTCATTTTAGACAGTTTCTGTCCACATCATCATTAAAATATGTAGCTAATATCGAAATCAATGGTGTCTCCTTTTAGTTTGCCCTTCTTGTGACATTTCCATAGTAATGACCAAATTATTCTAAATTTAATAGACTACTAGAAGACGTGTTTAAGCTAGTCCAAGCACTATAAAATAAAAGAGATGGGACCCTTTAAATTATTTTATAAACAACCTTAGGCACTTGTAACGTGTAACAATATATCTTATATGATTCAATTCATTATAATCAACTTTTTCACAGAGCGCTGAGTCCGTATAATTCTCAAGATAAATCAGAGAAAATCAAAACATGGTATAATTAATACTTCTCGCCTAGTAAAATAATAATGACCAAATTCTGAAGATTGGGTTTATGCTTAAACAGTTTTTTTAGCGTAAAACTTTTCTTCAAGACCAAATATGACTGTAACTGGGAATGAAGATATCAGTGGATTCGTCTTTAATCCTTAATGAAGTTTCTGATCCACCAAAACAGAAAATATTTTAGTTTAAAGTTAAGGCGTTTCCTTTCTCGAAGCAGGTACTAACCTTTCTCGAAAATTTGTACGAAAATTTCAGATGGAGCTCATCAAATAAATTGACTTTATTTATTCATTCCAGATCTTTCCTTAAGATTTTTTTAATTTATCAAACTAAATAAATACCGGGACGTTAAAATATCGGTAGTTCAGTACAGTCGTTAATTAATACCCGAAATCCTCAAAAATAAGGGAACGACGATACCAAAATATATCTATAAAAAAAGAGACTACTGATGAATTTATATCTAATTATATCATATTTTAATGAAAAAAAAAAAATATATTTTTGTTGACTGATGCCGAACTCAATAACAAAAATTAATTACGTTCAGCAAGACTCAGTACTTTGCTTTATAAGAACAATTTTACACCCCTTGATAGTAAGAAGAACAAGGTGTAAATAGTGTGAAGAGAGAGAAAGGATTTCTACAGAGCCCCACAGCCTTATACAAATAACGGCTCCATTTGCAGTAATTCACACTGGAAATATAAGAACCTGTTATCTGGACCTCCATAACTAAGTCCATTATACCCCCGCTCTCTCCTGCTAATTCTTCTTCCGCAGTCTAATTATCTTAATAGAATAGACATAGTGTATTTTTAAATGTCTTTTCCCCTTAAGTATTGTTTGTTCTTCGAAGAACCGAGCTTGAAATGCGATAATTTGAAGAGTCCCTTCATAAATACTAAAAGCAGCTTTCGTATTATTTTTAACAATCCCCCGTTAAATTACCATAAGCAATTTTAGAAAAAATTGCAATTTGAAACATAAACTAGAATTTGAAACAGTTATAATAAAATTTTATTTTAGTGCATCAATGTATTGGTCCTAGTGCCCGTGCATTAATCAATGCTAACTCCTTTTCTGTTCAATCTGACAGATTTGCCTAACATTAACATGACATATGCCGCGCAACGCCCACCTCAAAAAAAATTCAATGATATAATACTAAACATAGCAAATGACATACACAGGAAAGGAGCTGGATTAGGTTGTGTGTGTGTGTGTGTGTGTGTGTGTGTCTGAAAAGGCTAGATCAAAAGCGATAAGTCGTATAAACTAAACCTAAATATTTAAGGTTTTTTTATGCTGGATTGCCATCTACATTGGTAGATAACGTAGTTTTGAATCCGGCTTTAGCAGATAATTATTTATTTTGTCACTGTTGTCGGGAGTCAACCTGGGGATCCTTCGGGGCACCCAGTTTCAATAAATTTGAAATTAAAAAATAATTTTATTCTGGGACATATGTCCCCTAAGAATAAATACATGGTTCATATATTAAGCTTTTTATTTGCCAAGCATTTACAAGTTTTAAGATAGTAAATGAAATTACATTGGGATATTGGCTTAACTATTGTTTATAATGTTAATCAATATATGCCTATATATTGCCTATATATATCAATATATTTATTTGATTAAAATGATGCGGTTTGGTTATACAATAAGTGGAGGAATAGGTGTTGTTTAAATGAAAGAATGGATGAGAACTAGCGAATGGAGATGGGAAGAAAATTTCAGAAGGAAGTTCCACGTATGACGAAGGGTTTGTTAAAGAAAGTGGTTCTATAGGAGGGCATATATAAATCAATCGGTTGGGATCGGGTGTTTAATGAGTGGATAGATGAACGAAGAGTGAGATATTCAAGGATATAGGTAGGTTTTTGATTTTAAGAACCTGGAATAGGATAAAAGCAAGGAGGTATTGCCTTCTGGAGGTTGGATAGAGCCACTTCAACTCGGAATACCAGCGGGAGAGTTGAGAGCGCCTAGGGAACCCAAAGATAAATCTTACAAAGCGATTCATGAGTCTCTTCAGTCTCAACTCTAGTCCTGCAGATAGCCTTCTATAGACCAAGGAACCCTAGTCGAAGTGGGGGAAGGCGAGAGAGGATGCTAGGAGCTGACGAGTGTTCTGAGGAATGGAATTATGGAATCTTAGGATTTTTTTTTAGTACAGTTACGGATTTGCGTGTGATTTAGGAAATTTGATTATTCCGGGAGAGGTCTTGGTCGAAGATGACTCCAAGGTACCCATAATTGGAAAAAAAATCCTTTACAAATCACCTCTTGGATAACCTTATGTTAAGAGACAATACTTCCTTACGAAGTACTAAACGTCTGACCCTCTATAGGTTGTAGGTTTTTTTTTTTTTCAATTTGAATATCAATTAGTTGTTATCCTCATTGAAACAGTTAAACAAGACTTCATTTCACATTTTAACTTGTGATTTAAATAGGAAGTCGGAGCAAGTAATGGAGGATGATGAAAAAATATTAAATAAAACCTCTGTTCTAATATACGTTTCAATTGGCGGTCGCATGTGCAATGAGTTTAATCTGATTTTTGTAACCATAGTTTTCAATAGTTAGTTTCCTAATTTCACTTATCCTATATACAAGACATTAGATGATAGGATAACTCAATATAATCATACATTGAATTTTCAATGTAAATATAAATAAATATTTGAATATAAGTTCAAATACAATATCATTAGTTTTTAATTGAAAATAATTAATTCAATAATTAAGTAACATTATTTTGCTGATATAAATTTGAAATTCTACATTCAGAAGATCAACAACTACATATGTTTTTTTTACCACCTTTCATTTATGTACTTTTATATAAAAATACAATTACAAACATGCATGAAGATTGTAAAATTTATAAATCAGGTATGTAGGGAAAATATGATACCCAATAAAATTGTATAAGAGAAGTAGCAATCATCAAAATTAAATTATTAAAACACGAAATTCGAACTGCAGTATATTTTATCGGGAAAATAACAACCAAATTGTAGCAAATACGATGGTATGATTTAAATGATATCGATTCTTATTTAACAACTTCATATAGCTCTTCTAGACACCACCTGTGTACTTATTATGATTGTTCACTAAAAAAGATTAGTCATACAAAATAAAATTTAAAAATTATTACCATACATTAAATAAAATTATCAAATTGATTTCCGCTGAGGTCTATACGAGGTATAAAATGTTCATTTCTTCAGATATAACAGTAAATAACACTAAGCCCACATAAGTAAGGTGACCGGTCGACAGATTGCTAAGTCCCTTAATAAAGTAGAGTGACCTTATTGAACTTCAAATGTTCAATTACGGAATTCAAAATCATTCCCTATGTTTAATTGTTCCTTAGTTCTACTAAGTGACCACCACCGTCAACCGGACCCCCTACTATTGTCCTATTAGGATAGCCTAAAAAAAAAAAAAGAGAGCTCGAAACCTAAATAATACCTTTGAACCAAAATCATTATTGTCATTTACCTATTCTTCCGTATTATTTTATTGTACCCTTGCATGTGTTTAGGAAAACATATAATTGGGTTCGAAACGTTGTCGGCACGAATAAAATACGAAAAATTGAATTTGAACTCGCATTAACTTGAGGAAAATATCCAATTAACCGTTGATATATTTTAAGCCATAAAATATTAAATAATAAAGGACCTCTAAAAGTAATATGTACGACATCAATAGGAATTAAAAATAAAGTAGAGAGCCTGAGAAGGAGGCACTAAGAGGTCCTTTGTCCTTTAAAACCTAAGGATCTGCAACAAGTCCTCTGAAAGGAAAAATGACATTCATATTTCAAAACCTTATCAGCGGCAGAGGCACGAAGGGGAAAGTGGAACATTTCCTTCTCGTTTAATATATAAATCCTTTTTGTGAAAAGTGTCATCGAGGTAGATGTCGAGAAAAAAGAAAATTCGGTTCCTATCGAGGCTATACATCTTGTCGAGGTAGTAAAAAGAGACGTTGAAAATATTTCTATCAGTATTGACGCTGACTAATATAAAGCTCCAATACTCAGGTTTAATGTATTTATTATTACGAGTACTTCTTCCAACTTTTAAGCTTTTTATAATTAATAGGCTCTGATCTAATATCGTCAAACTGTGTTGAGAAGTTTGAGTAGCCATGATATATTTCCACTATTGCTCTAACCAATTGTAAACAGTGGCACTCTTAATTTAAAAATAAATTACACTTAAAAGGTAAGAAAATATTAGCACAAGGCTAAATATACCTGAATCATCTATTATTTTTTCACTAACTCACTTAGAAGATAACTTTATACCGTAACTTAGTACATAACTTTATACCGTAATACCGGCAGCATATCGTCGGTCCAATTCCTATTCAATCCAAGTGGTTCATCTGAAATGTTTTGATATAGTTTTGCCAGAATTATGATTTTAGATTTATGGCAACAGGTAATTCCCAATTTCGATAAAAGTCGACCATTTTGCATTTTTAAGTATATATATCAGCTAAACCGTCGAACATCAAACGTATCCAATCCTTTCAATCTAAAATTCTTCGAATCATAGTTAATGCACCCTACTACGTTTCCAACAGAACACTACACCATGACCTACATATCCCTTTTGTCCTTGATCTCATTCCAACCAAATTCTCAAAATTCCA
>NW_027104827.1:226363-239538 GCF_000696795.3 Halyomorpha halys | reverse complement strand
AAAAAAAAAAAAAAAAAAAAAAAAAAAAGTATATATATCACATATTCAGTTAAGTCTTTTTGACATTGTGGAGAAAGTAGAAAACGATGTTTAAAACAAACAAAACCCAGTACAGCCAAATTTGCAGCTATGACACTTTGGGATTTTACCGATAATATCCAAAGTAAAGAGCTGATTTTTGGCTTCAAATACCGCTGCATTTAACTAAGCAACCGTGAACTTTTTTCTCAGACCTAAGGCTCAATGTTATATCTTTTTCTTTACATTATTTTTTATTCGTATTTCTTATGTTTATATTTTGAAGGTACGTACAAAGGGGTAATTTAATTTCTGATAAAGAATGTAGGCCTATAGGCTCATGGTACCATGGTTCTATAGTTTTTTTATGGGAACCGACCTACTCTTCTTAGAAATCGTTTAGAAGCCATATGATAGATACCACTAGTCACCCTTGCTATGACAGATTATACGTATATGATAATTGTGTTTGCTTAATCATTGAATATCTTTAGCAAGCGTGTCGTGTTTATTAATTTACTAAGCTATGCTAATCAGGTGGTATGCAGGGCATTTAAACAATAAAATCAAGTTGGGATAACATTGGGTTTATTTACATTTCTTTACTTATGGACAAAATATATTGATTATGAATTACTATTAATTTATATATAAAGTCCAAACTGACAATAATGGGTTTTTATTTAATCTGTCTGCCATTAAAAAAATGACAATGTACTTCTACTAGTCTTTGTACATCATGGGTGTACCAAAAGGGAAGGAAGAAGCAGGCAGCTGTGGGGGGCAGGTAAGGGGTGGGACCTTGGAAGGCCAAGGAGTTAAAAAAAGTTATTAATTTAATAAAAATATTTTTTCTCAACCAAATACTAATTAAGCACTACGAAAATTATAAATAAGGTTCTTAAAATTTTGGTTTCATTATCTCTTTAGGTGCTGAAATGTCACAACCTGATTGACTATGGCTTGCCTCTCCCCTGATTTGATGGCTTCTCCCTACCTTAGTCCAGGTCCTGGGTACGCCCTTGCTGTACTATCTACCGCAACCCCGCAACCTCTCTGGTAGATCACTTCCTGTTCTCATGTCCCTCTCGAGCTGTCTCGATATAATAATCTAATTCGTCTTCCTCTTGATATTATTCCCTCTTACATTTTTTTTTCCGAACCCTCTAAAACAGAAATAAGAAGTGAATTAGTAAGTGCATTACTGTGAGAAAAGAGTAATTCGTATTGTGTCTTACCTTTAACTACCTTTGGTATTTTAAGGTTACCGGTTATGTTTAATGTCATATATGAGCTATCCATTCTAAAAAGGAGCTATTTTAAGTCCGGAGGTGAGGGGCCTCCTCGTATTGTATCGCATGTAAGATAAAAATAAAATCATTAATTAATAAAGACGATAGATAATGGTGAAATAATAAGAAAAACAATCAGAAGTCGAAAAGAAGTGTGAGGGAGGGGTGGGGGGTGCATCAGAAGATAGAGTTATGAGGTGATGTTAATAGGGTTTTTTGGAACCTTTCCTGCCCAGCCACCTCTCATCTACTTTCTTTCGAGCCATTTTATTGGCTAATCAAATTTTGGGTGCGTAAATCAGAACTCTACATAAATATCTAGTCGGAAGTCAATCTTTTGATCTTCAAAACACTTTCATCTTTCCTCTATTTTTATGGTTGGGAGATAAGAGTATTGAGTGCAAGCCAATAATGGTATTGTTTGAACCCTGCTGCTTACCTGATGTATGGTCCGGGCTCACCAGATGTCTTGTCTTGAAATCCTTCTATATGTATATTTATGGACCAACAACTACCAATAATCCATACCTTACCTCCGGATTTAAAATAGCACCTTTTTCAGAATGGATATCTCATGTATACAAATAAACATAACAGGTAACCTTAAAATACCAAAGGTAGTAATAGGTAAGATCCAACACGAATTACTTTTTCTTTTTCACAGTAATGCACTTATTAATTCACTTTTTATTTCTGTTTTAGAGGGATCGGAAAAAAATAAATAAATAAAAAAATAAATAATCCATACCTATCTATTTAATTAAATTTAACTTTCTCAACCCAGTATTGTCAATACATATGTATAATTTTGACAATTAATCTTCCATAACATTAATTTTTTTAATACAAACATCCATTTTTTTATTCGTTGGATGTAGTAATGTTTTTACTAAAAACAATTCTTGGTCATCAAAAAGCATAACAATTCCATCTTGAACCATCTTTGGTCTTTTTTTAACAGCTGAATAAATAAACAATAGGTCTTACACGCTTGAACAAGCTCCTTTTCTGGAAACAAAAATGACATAGATGTCTCAATTGCGCTTAAAGTTATAGTAGAGTCTTTCCAAAGAATTTAGATTAGAAGAATTGTTTTGTTGAGCCGGTAGTGGATTGAAACTTTTTTTGAAAGTTTTAACAATCATTTTTTCACATTAGTTTAGAATAAGAATATTGTATACGTCACATTTACTGAAACACAAATTATTGAAGTGGTTAATAGAGATTCCTGTTCTTCAATATATATAGTAAATTTTCCCTCATTTTAACTTATGATCACCTAAAATTAAGATAAATAAAAAATTCTAAATTTAGCCATGAATTGAATAATTTCGTTTAAGATTGAATTGATTCCCTCTTTTAACACAAACATTGTAATGAAGGCCCAATAGCCCTCTATTACAATGTTTTAAATGTCCCTAAGATGTGGAGGTCAATGTAGGTTTGTTTTTTTTTCAAAAACTCGGCAATTTTTTTTCCGGCTAATTCAGAATACAATACTGTATTCTTCAAATCTTTACGATTTAGCAAATTGAAATTAAATGTTTAACGGGATTATGGTCTTTCATTTTTACCCCTCATATTAGGTAAATATCCTCGTCAATCCTATATGATATCATAAATAACAAAAACTGCTCAATTTAAACTTGAATTTTACAATTTTCGATCAACTACTATAGGATGTTTTTAGACCCCTCTTTAGAGACTCAAATTTATTATTTCTCAAAAGAAATTTTTCGTAAATAATAGCAAGGTTTTATTCTCTAAATATTCAAGGCCAAGAAATCAATGCAGGTGTGTATGTGTCTAAGGCCGCACTGTATGTGTCTAAATTCCCAGTCATGGACGAAATTTTTTTTTTAAGTTAAGCTGATCTCAGTATCGATTTACAAACTCTACATTCGTACTAACTGATAACTTTATGTTTGAGCTTATGTATTATTAAAATAGCAGCTCAAATCTTGAATTTACATAAAATCATATAGCTCTTAATCATTTCCACAAGAAAAAAATACTTTTACCGTGTTTTTGTCTCTTTGTGAGCTACTTTTGTCTCTTTGTGGACTACTTTTTGAATTAAAATAGGGCTGTAATATTTGGCAACCCTTGAAGTTCTGGTTATTGTTTTACATCATTGTTGTTTACATAAAAGTGCTACACTTCCAAAGTTTTCATATTACTCTTCACAGTACTTCACTAAACGTTCAGATTTTTAAAATAATATTAATAAAATATAAATTTTAAAAAAAGTGTATATATGTTTCTGTTTTTTATTACTCTCTCATATAATTTTTATTTTGCGTTACTCCTGCAACCAAACGTGCTTCACCGTTCCATTAAGAGCAACAAAGTATATAAAATACGAACTCTATTGAAATTAAAGTAGAGGAATACCTGAGTGAAAAAGCCATGTTCTACGAATCAAGCTTATTTTCCCCCTTTGCTCCAAGGGAAATTTGGCACCAAAACAAAGGTCACACCAGGATAATTCTTGGTACTCGTCATTACCATCCACCATTTCTTTTCTTAGTAGAGACCGAATATAGGTTTCATACAGGTCATTTATGGGAATTGAGGAAAAATATAAAATATTTTTAATTATAAAAGTCGGGTGTACCAAAAGATTTCATCGTTTCTTTTTGGTTTTATAGGTTTTTAGGTTTGATTTAACAAATAACTTTGGTAGTATTCAAACTTCAAACTTTTTTTTCTTTTTTTTTTTGTACTGACTGTAACATCAAATTGATAATAACGATTTTTATGAAACATACCTAAAGGCTCCTTTAAATCTCGTTAACGTTCAGTATACATTATATCCACAAAAAAAAGTTATGAATAGTAGATTTTATTTCCGCATAGTTCTAAAAGTATTGCACATTATAGGGTGTTGAGTATATTAAAATTCGTACAATATAAACGAAATCATTGTTATCCGTCAATTATTAGCAAAGATACAGACCATTAAACATTACATTCATATTTTTAAAATTATTTTAAAAATTTTGGGACAAGTTTTTGTTTTCACTTTTTTTTATTTAATATTTTTAAAAATAATAAATAACTATATATAACAATACATTTTCACGAAGATTTTAAATTTTAAATAAATTAAAATTGTCTTAAAATTCAAATTAAAAAAAAGATCTTAGTAAATGATTTAGCAATTTTTTTTTTTGCTTAGCTCACAAAGCTATATGTAAAGTCCAAGGATCCTAAATAAATAAAAAAAAAAATTCTTAACATGAATTTCATTTGGCAGCATTTATATAAAAATATTTTAACTACTTTTTTCTAACTAAACAGGAAATAATAAAATGCAATATATTATAATATAACACACAATACTCTTAACAACCATTTCTCCTTTTAGCCAATCATAAATAGCATGATTATAAGTTATTTCTCTTCCATCCCTTATCTTTGTACTCAAAATAAAGTACATTATTTATTCACCTCAGTAATTAATTGTCATTATTGTCTAGCCCTAATTGCATTGTTGAGAGTATAAAATTAGTTTTATTTATTTCATTTAATATAGATGCCGTGTTATAGATATTGAAACCGATCAAACATGAATGTGAGGTCAGGAGAAATTTTCGAAGTTCCATTTGCACTCAGAAGCCTAAATTACATATACGTTTCCAATATTTATTTTCAATAATCCCTGATAAATAAAGCATGGCACGACGAACTTCAGAGACATTTTAGCGAATTGGATAAATCATATCGGTATATAATTTACGGCCTGAGTCAGCTGTTACTTCGATGTCAGCTAACTGAGGAAATCAGCTGATCGAAAATATATATAAAGATGTACGGAACACAGTATGTTACTGCGAAAGATATCATGTAAATTTGTATATCTATATATTGTATTGTATTATATATTTGTATTTTGTAATTATATATAAATAATAAAGAGGTTTTGAAAATAAAAAAAAAACAAAACAGTATGATACAGCAGTCCAACTATGTCAGATCTTATTCCTTCTTCAGTTTTGTAACATTTTGCTCTGGCCGATACTCAAGTGATATATCTTTTCAGTTTGCAATAAGTGTAAATGATATATTTATACAAAGATAAAAATTTAAAAAAAATACTAACGCGTACTCCTGAATTGTAAAATATTATAAAAATATATAAGTAAAGTTATCTCATGACAAAGATTCATCGAAAGAAAGCTTTGATACAAGTGGAGAAGAAGTCCAGCAGGTGGGCATATTGTTTTCTTTGTCCACACTGTTCTCCAAAATAACATTCTGAACACCTATTAAACAGGTCAGCAACCGAAAATTTGATATGATGTCTATGACTCATATTTCTGATTTTTGCTTAGACCGAAAGTTATACTATATCAGTTTTGAAGCACCAAAATCATATTTTTTTTTTCATAGCTCCATAGGTGATTGTTCAGCTTATGTTTCCATACCTAATAATTATTTTACCATATATCATACCAAATAACACAAATCCGACTCTATTTGACTAATTCGAATTTGAAATATAAAAATATATATTTACGATTATTTAAATATTTTTGAGTGACTTATTATTTCCTTCAAATCAAGCAAATATATACTTTATTGTAGTCATCAGAAAAAAGAAAGCACGTCTGTTCAATCAAATATCAATTTGAATTTGGTCAAATTATGAACGAGTAATAAAGAATTCAAGATGTTTTAGGAAAATCTGCAAACAAATCCACAATTTACGGATAGTAGAAGTATTTCAACTTTTGTTTCCGTTAGAAATGTATATATTTTTAAATGTTTCAATTCCTAAAGTCGCCTAGATACTTCAATATAAAGGACGATTTATCAAAGCAGTTCAAAAATTATAAGAAATCTGTAATATTATGTCATTATTTTGAGGTCCTTAACAAGTCTTTTAATTACATCTTCCTTATATATTACTATATTTCCCTTTCATTACTTCTCGTCATTTGAAATTATTAATTGAGTGGACATGAAGATCGAAAAAAAATTTTCCAAAAAAAAGAAAAGAAAATTACTATCCTTTTTTATTAAAATAAATAAAAAATATAAAGAAAGTAGGATTAAAAACAGTATTATTATAAATTTCAACTTAAAAACTTACCTGTGCCATTTACGGCCAAATTCAAAGCATTTGGTACTACTGCAAAGAAGATACTTTTGATTAGAACAATAAAGTATCTTTTTTTAGATCTGAAGGTAATTAAGATTCATTTAAATCTATTTAAACTATCATAAATACACTTTAATTTATGAAGAAGATAGTGAGGGGTACGGTCAATAGTAAAACAAAAAATAGTTAACAACTATTTATTTCCTGACGTCTCACCCCCAGTTTAATGAACTTCATTACGACTGTTCAGTTGGAACAGTCCAGAATTAATTTGGACGTCAATAAGTAAATAGTTGTCAACTATGTTTTGTTTTCTTTTGACCGCACCCCTGACCATCTTCTTCATAGTTTGAAATAATACGGTCAATCATTTATATATAAAATAAATATATTTTATTATATCTCAAATTCGAACTGACCTGGTCGAGTCCGGAATGTTCTGATTGATAAACTATTACTTCGTTTTAAATCCATAAAAATTTTAATTTAAAGGTATAAAAGAATTTTTTGATTCTTTTCCTACAAAACTGTCATTACATGGTGCGCCCACAAAGATTCAAGACTGGTTTCAGAACCAAAAATGTGTCAAATACACGACTATAAATCAATATAGCACCCATGATGGGAATAAACACACAGATATCAGCGTTTTTTCTGTGGTTCAAAGGCTTCTTCGCATGGAAGCTTTTAAGAGGCTAGACGAAGAGACCTGGTCGAAGCTGCCTGGACAGTTGGAACCGTGTCGAATCGCTTCCCAGTCAGGTCTCTCTGATTTGGAGAAACAAACAGAAGTCGCTGGAGCTTGGCTGTAAGATGTGCCGTAGAAACTTGGTCAAAACTTCGGTGTCGGCTATCGACATTTGGGAGGGCGCATTGTCATGGTGTAGAAATCAGTCCTTCGACCAGCGGAACACACTAACGTAAAACTGACCTATGACTATTTGTCTAGCACGAACAAGCTCTTTATGGGTCCACTCCTTTACCATTGAAAACAAAGACTAATGGTTTTTTAAGTTTTAGACGTATTCCCCAAAGTTTTGGCAATCTAGAGCCATCATATATCTACGACTTAGCTCTCAACGGCTTCATTCTGTATCACCAAATAAAGAAAGACCTGATAGGAAAGAGATTTGACACGATTCCATTTTGACGAGGTCCCTTGAAAGGAAGAGTTTCAGGGACGCTTATGAACAGAGAAAAACGCGGGAATCGGGGTGCTAATGCTCGAGGATTATATATCGAAGACAATTAGTTCACTGTACTAAAATTTTATTACATTTTTGGTTCTGAGGTCAGTCCTGAAACTTTGTTAATGCACCATGTTTACAAATACCAGGGATTTCCGACTTTCTAGGCCTCTTATATCTGTCACAAACATCCTGAACTCCCTACTCGTGATGTGTACTATACGTTGTGATGTGGTCGATTCGATTCCGAGATGACTTACCATTCGGGTGAGGAAGCCTGGATTCTATCCATCTGGAGCACCTGGACTCTATCAAACAATTCCTTCTTAAAGACATCGCTAGTTCCCGGAATCTGCTATCACAAGTGGCCTTTTTCAACGTACAACACTCCACAAACATTCAAAAGTCTTTCAAGACAATAAGCAATTAGCACTTCAATTATCAACCGCAGTTGTTCCTGTATTGGACCTACTAGTCTTTTGGTTCTTTCGTTAATTGTTTAGATCTTCCTTAACCTAAACTCTGTTAGATCGTTCACAATGTTCTTGGCTTCTTATCTCTAAGTTATACTCAACAGGAATGTAGAAGGTAGTCGAAATTTTATAAGAGACTTCAATCTGATTATTATAAAAATATCGAATTCGATTTTTTTATTCACCTTAATTTAATCATACCATTTTTTAATATAAATTTGTTAACTTAGCATCTCTCATGTTAACAATGTTCACAAATAATAAACAAAACAAGGACGGATTCAATATATTACCTCCTGAATGATATAAATGTAAAAATAATCACATTCCACTACCAAGATATAACATTAACATAAAGGTAACTAAGAGATTATAACACTCATTAAATGCGAAGGTACACACCAGATACTTATTCAGTACCTTAGACTGGAAATCCTTGAGATACCATTCTGTAAATTGGAACAACATATTGAACTCTTAGTGAAGCAGGAAATATCACGGGTGTCAATTTATTTAATTTATAACTTTTCTGTATTATATAATTTGTATTGGCCATGAAAATGTATATTGTTGTGGATATGGCTATTGTTATCAATAATCTATCATCTAGTTTTTTCACTTAATGCAAACAAATAAATAAAAAATTAAATTTATTAGAAATTTGATTTCTATTCTGTCATTTCACGCATTCTGTAGTAGGAATTCTAAAATAATATCCATTCTAAAATAAAAAAATATAACTAAATTGATGACGATGGAGATGAATAAACAAAATTTAAGGCCCTTATCAGAACTATGATATTAGAGGAATTATAGTTCTTATTATAGTTTTCAAAATATTTCTTAAAAATATACACTAATAAAAATAAAATTGTACACGTCATACCTAATTATAATGAGATACAAGTCCAATTTTTTTACATTCTTACTCTAAATTTTAAGTCGAAGAATTAATAATTCAATAACAGTAGTGACGATGTTGAAAACGAAGGGCAGGTTTCTGAGATAAGACTACTTTCTCAGGACAGAATTGGTTCCGAATTCCCCAATCATACTGTAATTACATAAATTGTATATCCACAGAGATATATTTTATTCTGCTTTTAATACTTTAATTTTTTATTTCTTTATTTCGCTTTTTTGCCATAAATAATTATAATTGTAAATTATTAAATTTATTAATTAGTAAATATTTTTTTGCAGTCTAATACTTTTTATGTATTGATAGAAATTACAATCTGCCACACAGTTGTGGGCAATAGGTAATAGTGATGAATGATCTCATACATACTAAAATAAAATAAAATAAATTAAATAAATGAATTTAAAAAAAAAAAACTCTCTTAAAATATATACAAACAGAAGGATAAACAAAATGAACATAATCAAATTATCAGTATGAAAAATAAATAAATAAAATAACAATATTTCCACAATCGACCTGAGGATCCCTGCGTGTGAGGGGTAGAGCAGAGCTCAAAAGATCCCAGAGCATCCCTCTCGCCGCATCACTGGTAGTGAGCCAGTGGAGGCTGAGCAAGTGCGCTAAAGCCGCAAACACTCAACTTGAGTGGAGAATCTGACCATTGCCAGAACTCCAATTTTAGTAAATATTAACAATTACTACTTTAATTGCTGAAAAAATCATATAAATGGTATCATTATCCTATATTATATTACCCTTGAATATTGGTGACGAGTAGGATAGTCTATTTCTTGCATAATGTAATAAAAATGTATCAAATGTTTTTAGAAATTATATATCTGCGGAGGGAGATTAGACAATTACATGATAAAAAATGGCTGAAATAGATTAATTGTATATTACAAGCCTTAGAAAAATTTTAAATCGTCATCGTCCTACACTATAGGACGAAAAAAAAATATAAGTCATAATTTCAAAATGTTTTACAGAGTACAAAAACCGTAACCTATGTCAGTCATTTTTTTAAAACTTATATTATTATATTAAAACTACTTAAAGTGATTTATTTTTGTATGAATATGAAGCAGCTAAATGAAAGCTGGTGCCAGTAATAAACAATAAAAAATTTAGAACTGTGATATAAAGAAAAAATATGAAGTTTACTTAAATGAAAAAGTTTAATTATTTCTATTTGTGTTATTTGTATGCACTACTACATTATTTTTTTTTATTAGTTTACTTAACTTCTCTGTATTTATCTTTTGTTCGGGATTGATTTTGGATAGCAAATAAAATCTAATTTACAAAGGCTTATAGACTCTGGGTTATTTTTTAAAACCCTGAATTGTCATATACACACGTTTTATATCGAAGTTTTCAATTGATCTTCCAACATAAATTCTTCAAAATCCTCAAATACTAATAATAAGTAGAAAAATCCGATAAAATAATTAGAAAATAGTCATTTATTAATGTATATAAATAAAATTGTAACGTTCATCTGTTACTTATCAAAGATCTCCCACAGAATGTTCCAAACCAATTTAAAGTTCTGAACCAACTTACACATTGTTTTTTTTTCAGTTCTTTGTTGTCCTGGTTGTTTTTACGAAGATCTCTCCAAAGCCCTCAACATTTGTCCAGCTTATGATGCTAAAATACTTCTAGGAGAATTGAACGCCCAAATAGGCACCGAAAGAAGCTAGATCGACCCCATCTTCGTCAGCTATCGCCACAGATCCAATTGCACTGAAGTAAGAACATATAGATGAGCAATCGTGGATTCGGATAACTTACCGTGCTCGGATTACCACGAAACGGAACTCAGATATTAGGGAAGCTAGGAAAAAATTCAATGTTAATAAACTGAAGGATCATGAAGTGTGTGAAACCTATTAGCAACTCCATTAAACTTAACTGGAGGAGGAACTGAGGAATGACACAGTGGATGACCAGTGATCGGGAATTTCAAGAGCGAAAAACTACTTCAGAGGAAATCCTTAGATTGCAGACAAAAAGCAGGAGGTCCCCTTGGTTTGTGATGAATACATCAAGACAACAAATCATAAAAATGAAGCGAAGAAGAAGTCTATCCAGCGCCATACACGTCTAACACAGGAGATATACCGGGAAAAAAAAGAAAAGAGGAAAAGTGATTGTACAGGAGAAAGATGGAAGAACTACAAGATGAAGGTCGTACAAAGCTGAAAGACATTTCGTGACACTCGTCTCTTCTTTCGGAAAGTGAATGAGGCCCGGAATGCCTTCCAG
Organism: Halyomorpha halys; assembly: GCF_000696795.3. Classification (NCBI taxonomy): domain Eukaryota; kingdom Metazoa; phylum Arthropoda; class Insecta; order Hemiptera; family Pentatomidae; genus Halyomorpha; species Halyomorpha halys. The sequence continues at coordinate 228,265 of NW_027104827.1, read as the reverse complement.
CCAAAAGTAACTATATGCAAGAATGAGGATGGGTACCAATTGATGGAGAGAGATGAGCTTCTGAGGAGATGGGTAAGACACTTCAGCGGTCTATTTCAATGAGAGAACTTTGAAGGAGGGATAGCCAGAGAAGAGAACGACTTCTATAACGATGCCGAGCCACTAGATGATGAAGATATAGAAGAGGAAATAGCGGAGATGAAAAACAACAAGGCTCAGGGACTGAACGGTAGGAATTCAAATGAGAAAGAAGCTCCATAAACCATAAACTCCATAAGATATGGATGCAAGCGAAGATGCCTGAGGAGTGAAAAAGGGAAATCATAAGCCCACTGCACAAAAAAGGGGCCCAATCGGATTGCGGCAATTATCGAGGTATACTCCTCCTCTCATGTCCTTATAAAGTTCTCTCTAACATCCTATTTGAACCCCATCAGCCTCCTCAATCATATCTCAAAAATTTATGAGAAGCTAGTCCTCATACACATCCGCAAACACTGCGACACACACGGCGTGATCCCCCCGGAACAAACCGGGTTTTCGCGAGGTGTGAGCTGCTACCACAATGTGGCCAAGCTGCAAAGCGATGCAGCAAACAACCTAAATAGGAACCTTTCCACAGCCATGATCTGACTAGACTGTACACAGGCATTTGACTCTGTATCCCACTCCACACTAATCCAACAACTCAGGCTTCACCAATTCCCGCTCCAACTGGTCGACATTATTGGGTCCTACATCAGTGACCGGACTTTCTCAGTCCGGGTCAAACTGATATCTCCACTCCCAAGCCCGTCAATTGTGGCGTCCTCCAGGGTTCCAGTCCTATTCAATATATATACTGCCGACATAGTCGGGACTAAATTTGGCGATGCTCAAATATCTGGATGTGCTGATGACATCGCCATATACTCGGCAAGCATGAATGCAGACAAGGTCATAGACCAGGCCATCTATCCACAAAAAACAGACGCCATCACTTATTCATACAAGAAAACTCCCAACAGAGCACCTAAACTCAACGAACAGACAATACAAACCACGAAACATCTGACTTACCTAGGCATTAAACTAGAAACACATCTATCTTTCACTGCACACATACAGAACAGAATACAAATAGTCAAATCAACATCATACCAACTCAAACACCTCATCTACTCACCAGGGCTGTCGCTCAGACTCAAATTACTCATCTACAAAGTAATACTACGACCATCACTCCTACATGGCGCACCACTACTACACTATCTCTACCCAACTGCCCTGAAATCACTACAACAATACCAAAACAGTACACTAAAGAAGATATGTCGAGGGACATCTCTGGAAAGACGTAACATGACACACATTCATAACGAACTACTGTTAGAAACTGTACAACAACACATCGCACGGAGACACATTAAATTCTTTGACAGTCTCCCTGCCTCCTTCAATCCAGTATTCCAGTCTATCACTCCATCCCCCTTTCCTGCGAGGTGGCAGGCCAGGAAAGGTTCCAAAAACCCTATTAACATCACCTCATAACTCCATCTTCTGATGCACCTCCTCTCTCTCCCCCACACTTCTTTTCGACTTCTGACTGTTTTTTTTTATTATTTCACCTTTATCTATCGTCTTTATTAATTAATGTTTTTTTTATTTTTATCTTATATGCGATACAACAGGAGGAGGCCCCTCACCTCCGGATTTAAAATAGCACCTTTTAGAGTGGATATCTCATGTATAACAAATAAACATAACAGGTAACCACAGGTAGCAAAAGGTAAGACCCAACACGAATTACTTTTTATTTTTCACAGTAATGCAGTTATTAATTTACTTTTATTTCTGTTTTAGAGGGATCGGAAAATATATAGATACTTTTATTTCTGTTTTAGAGGGATCGGAAAATATATA
>NW_027104827.1:216771-221426 GCF_000696795.3 Halyomorpha halys | reverse complement strand
TTGTGACTATTGAGAGTATTAGAGAACCCAAAAAGCGCAGGACCGTTCATATTGAACAACTTAAAGTTCCACAAACTGAAACACAGACGCAAGAGTAATCCGGAGTGTCCTCATCTCAGCTTATCTGTTGTGTTATCTTTTCTTAAGTGGTAATTAATTTTTTTTTAATTTATTTATGATTATGGCGATGTACTGAATAAATTACGTTGCATTTTTTCTTAATTGTATAAATTCATGATTTTATTTTGCCTTACTTTTAGTTTGTAATAAGCGATTATGAGGAGTTTTTTTTGCTTTCTTTATTGTACATACTTTATTGTAAATAGTTATTCTTGTTGTATTTTATATTAATTTATTGTATAGTGAAGTTTACGAGGATTGTTCGTAAACTGGTGGGGGGGAGTTACTGCCTCAGTCAGCTGTTACTTCGATGTCAGCTGACTGAGGAGATCAGCTGATCGCATGTATATAAAGATATGTACCGAACCCAATAAATATAGTATGTTACAGCAGTTCACACGTGTTACATCTTATTTCTTCTTCTTTTTTTTTTGACATTTGACTTTCGCCGATACTTAACTTATGTATATTTGAACAACAGTTCCTCATGCCGAGAGGGGGACAGGCAAATATCAAGCGGGATTCAGGCGAGGGAGGTCTACATTGGACCAATTGGTCTCACTGAGGCTGATCCTAGAGAAATTCAAACAGTATAGGATGGTTACCCATCACCTCTTCGTTGAATTTAAAGCCGCCTACGACAGTGTAACTCGGCCGGAGCTCTATCAGGCCCTGTTGGAAATGAACGTCACAATTAAAGCGATACGTTTCGTGAAAAAAACGATGTTGGGCTGTGCGGATAGGAAGTGACTACACGGAAGTCTTCTTTCTAACTTCACTGCAGAGAAACCGGAAAAAGTCCGGAATAAAACTCCACCCAACCATTCTTAACAGTACTGTTCAGCTTCTGGCGTATGATGACGACTTTGATATTGCTGCCAAATCGGAACATGCTTTAAGAGAGACCTAGATTAGAGAGAGATCTTGGCCATAGAACATGCAACAAAGTCTCGGTGACGGGATGTAGCCCCATCTATGATATGTTATAATGTTGTCCTCAGTTGATTCTTAGCTATTGAAATTCTATAGTTATCCAGTAGAAAAAAAGTTATGACCAACATTAAGTCATAACTCAAAATTTATATATTTTTTCGTATAATGTGTGTGAGACAAGTAATGATTACTTAAGCAAAGAAAAAAACCTACCTAAATCGGTGAAAGTATTGGCAAAGATAACGATTTAAATTAGGTATTTGATTGGGGGAATAAATTTCCAACAAAAAAAATCATTGAAATCCGGTAATTATTAACTAAGATAACCTTTTGCTCATATTTTAAGCCAAAACATAAAAAATATAATATGATTGATAATGTTTAATTTAAATTAAATTGGTAGAAAACTGTCAATTTCGTACATTAAATATATGTATCAATAACAAAACATTGCCGTATTAGCTAATAGTTTTATAAGAAAGCATAAGCAGGCTCATGAAATAATTTAGACATAATAATTTATTTTTATTTTTGTTTCTCGTCATGGTATTGACACATACAAAAAAAAGATGTCTCTCTGAGGTTTGAAACTACAACTGTAACATGAATTCCATTATCTTATTTTCGGAAACACGCCACCCTGTGTATGACAGCCCTACCTTGCGCAACGTGTTGGACAGAAAGTCTAATACAGCTGCAATTCACTCAACAAGTATCGAGTCCCTTCAGTTACCGAATAAAGGGTTTGTTCATCCGTAAATATTTACCAATCTTTACAAAGGCTAGCCTTTCTATGCAATTAATGATGAGTCAGCCTCCTAAACCTCTTAACATAAATACTATGCGGGTATTATTAGATTAGTTAAGATCAGTATCCCTTTATTGATCCAATTAATTTAACAAATTCAAAGGAGACATGGAGTATAAATATGGTCTACGTATTTTTTTTGATAGGACAGCAATATTGTTTAAATCCTTCTCGTACAGTATTTCAGTCTAATAGAACAAAAAAAAGTGCAGAATTCAAACATTCAAAAATTAAGAAAGCATCCTCCTCTATCTTGTTTAGTAACACTAGAAAATTATCTCCTAAAAGTTGTACGTTTAGTGCGTTGGATTTAGATGTATAATATATGTTTCTTCCATTCTCAGAAACTACATAGTTATGTATGCATACATAGGTATGTGATCACTTTTTTAGGAAGTTTAATAGCACTTCAATTTTATACAAAACTTATTTTTCACCATAATTAATAATTTTCTAGATATAGATTGGACCAATAAACATCCAGTTTTTGTCACGTCCTCCTCTTCCAAAACCGACCCTCAAACCCATTTGAATTTTACACACTAAAATACTGGAGCTGTTACAGTTGGAGTGTTAGTGTTGGAGCTCAATATTATTTAATTGAAAAAATCAAAACAGTTTCTCATTGCTAAAAATATAAAATGATACACAATGAATAAATAGAAAATATTAAAGAATTTGTTGATCAAATTAAGCATACAAATAAAAAATAGATTCATCACAGAACGCATGATCTTTCCCGATTGCATTAAGGCTTCGTTATCTTTTGTGGAACTGTTGTACTCTTTGCAGGAACAAAATCTATATTCACTATTACCGCCTTGAGAAATCATAAAATACGAACCGAAAAATAAAAAATTAATGTTCATATTTTCACCTTCCCAGGGTTTTAGATTTTTTTTTTAAATTATAATAATAGCAATAACTTTAACACGAGCCCATCGATTATCACAAAGTTTGGGGACATATGTAAGGCGATAAGTGAAAGTTTTGTGAATCGCGTACCGAAACAGATTTCTCTTTTTTTTTTTAATATCTTCTTTGACGGCTTTATGTACTATCCTTGAATGGGCCGCTGAATGTATTATTATTATTTATATTTTATTACCATATATTAGTACAGAACCCTGCCAGCTCAAATTCCTCTTACTAAAAAAAATAACGATCGAAAATAAATATATTTTGAGTTAAAAGATATATTGTCATTTTCGATGTTTAATTATCATAACATCTTTACTTCTATTTCCAACGAAATAGTAATATCAATTTCTTTAAACATAAATGTTTTTATTGTTTACTTATTGGGATTTTAATCAAGCTTACATGAGCTTTTTAGAAATTTAGTTCTAAATTATTAATTATTTACCTAAAAATAAACAATATAAATATTGATAATATTTAATTTTTTTAACTTAGCCTCAGATTACCACTGTTTGGCTTCTATCACTATCACTTTATCACACAAGCTCTTGTGGGTTCCTTTCGTTTAATCTTCTCACCTGTCCTTTAAGTTTGAGGGTGGGCAGCCCCAGGCTTCCTACTTCTGCAGTTGTTCCAGATGTAACTGGGCGAATTGCTGGATTCCTTCATCAACTGTCAGTTTTTGAAGATCTTCAAACCACAAGGGTGCGTTGACAGTGCCTCTGAAGATTTTATTTTAAAAAAGTTTTCTGTTAGAATCTCTCGTGCAGTCCTATAGCTGGATTTCATGGAGTCCAAATAGGTTTCTAGACTTGTTTCTAAATCAGAACCACGTTATAGGCAGGAAGATTAAGTTTTCTGCCTAAAAGCCAATTCATTTTTGATGTATTAGGTTAATAGTTATATAACTGCTGTAATAAGAGAAGAGCAAATCTGTGCAACCCTTCAAGATGCATCAAAGCCCGTAAAGAATCACCTTCTCTACAAGGGAATGCTCTAATCTGGGAAAAAGTTAGAAGACTATGGCGATCTGAGCAAATTGGAACTCTGGATACGGTGATTTGAGGATCGTAGCTATGAACCTCATTCTCCCATTGGCCTCCTCGAAATTTACTGTTTCCTTCATTTCATCAGAAATTTGGTTAAACCAGGCGAGGAGAACCCCGCTATAATGCCCACTAGATTGTCGAGGTTTTCTCACCTCGTGGATGTGAAGAAGACATCCTTCCATAGTCCATCTTCCGCCTCCGAAAGTTTTCTTCAATCTCTCTTTGTCCATGGACCATTTGGTTTCTTCGTCTGCCTGTAGTTTGTTCAGGATAATCCTTATCCTACATAGCAAGGACGCCTTCACCGAGTCCGCATCTTCTTTGTTTAATAAATCTTCCTTTATCGCTTCTATTCTATCTATAATGCGGTCACCTCCCTTAATAAAATGGTTCAACTCGCCCATCACTGCGGTGAACCTTTCTAAATCTGAAATTGCTTTCCGCAGGTCCTGGAAAGTCCCCGTGCGAATCTTCATCCATTCTAGTGTGCATTAACATGTGCTGCTGCCAATTTCGGTGTCATTGTTGGTATACGCAGCGAAATGGAAAAATATTTTTTTACTTATTTCGACCTTCGCACTTATTCCTGGGTTTCGGCACCAGTTAAGTTCCTGCAGGAGAGACTTATAAAAAAAGGTAATAGGTAGATAGAACAACTCGCTCTGAACATCGAATTAAAACCGTTTTTGTTTTTTTTTCTTCCGATCCCTTTAGAACAGAAATTAAAGTGAATTAATAGGTGAATTACTGTGAAAAGAAAAGTAATTCGTGGCTCGTTTTATTTTTACCGTTTATTGTTGGGATTCGTTCCCCTATATATATAT
>NW_027104827.1:212329-216581 GCF_000696795.3 Halyomorpha halys | reverse complement strand
TTATGACTATGAAAGAAATTGGTAAATATATCTTTATGAATCATCAAAACTGTATCAACCTAGCTTCAGAGAGCTTGTCCGCCATAGGCAAGAGTGTCACATTTCCAAAAATGTAAGTTTTAGACTTATACCACTTTAGAAATACTAGTGCGATATATAAATATATATATAATCAATTTTATATTATTTTTGTATGCTTCTTTATATTGACTATTACTTGTATATATTGTATATTTTAGTATGGATATGATGAAATTAGGATTGTTCCCGAAAAGTCAGTCAATATACCAAGACAAACATCACCTTTGGATTGCCTTATATTAAAAAAAGAAGAAGCTCACATGTAAGCCATATGAATATAAATAAATGACGAAAACTGATTAATACACTTAAATACGCCATAAAATAAATGAACAATGCCAGTTTCTCACTCTGTGTGAAGCTTACCAACCACTGGAGTGATGTGCCCGTCTCCATATAACATGGGCATAATCCGACAGGCTATAAAATCTGAACAGCCTCTAAACAAAGAGATTGCTTTTATACGACTGTTACTACTGAATTAGCCCTTGGGTTAACCAAGCACACGAATAAAATAGACGATGATCGATGGTACAAACACGTTTCCTCAGGTCTTGATTTAGTACATGTTCCATAAAACTTGGGAGATAGAGTCCTAACTCTAATAATACATCATTAAAAGTAACCATACTTGATTTACAGATTTTAAAAAAGTACTGTATTAAGATAACTTTCAGAACATGAAATAGCACTAAGCAGATTATTGATCTTATGAGCAATAATTTATTCCAAATTATATTTTATTAATAATCCTTCAATGACCTACATTCCTCGAAGTCAGAGTAAAGCATTAACTCCAGTGAATAATAAATGAGTAAGGGATAAATTAATTATACGATAAGTACGTTGAAGTGGAGGCTAAATCCAAATATAGTAACAATATAAAGGGGAGACTGTTGCGCTAAGGATTATCCTTCACTTGTATACTATTTTAAAAGATATTTCTCTTTGTAACACCATTATTCCTACACACTTTGTAAATTTTAAGAATTAAATATAATTACTATTTAAAAAGCATTTAATAGATATGTGATCAATGATAAAAGAAAATAAGGTACCATGGATCACGCCTTACTGTTCCCTGTATCATTAACATACCATATACATTAATAATAATAATAAAATTAGCAATTATTTATAGTTCTGTTAAAAGCGTCTAATGTGGGTAACTCTTCGTCTCTAAACATCTTCTTGACTAGCTAGCCTTATATTCAATAAATATATTACCAGATGTTTTAAAACAAAACATTTCGTACAAGTGGAACAAATTTTACATTGAGAACTCCACAAGCTTCTCCTATAGATGTTCATTTTTCTGGAGGTTCAGTACAACCTTAACTGCTATTTGCATGGACTCAGAGCCAATAAGATTTCTTTTTTTTCCCTAACTTCTATTTCGTAAGTTACTGACCAATAGGAACTAAAGAAATAATTGTATCCTCATGTACATGTCGCTACCCAGGAAGAATAGTGACTAACTGTAAAAGTTGGTGAAAGTATTGCGTTGGTGTGGGCTCAAAAATAAATTTGCTTGATGATTGTACTTATAAAATCGAATAATTAAATTTCTTTATATACTCAGATTAAGTAAAAAAATCTTCACTACTTCCCTCCCTCCCTCCTTCGCACGTAGTATATCAGCAACATATCTGCTAAAGTAGCATTCTTATTATCACGCCTTATGCCAATCGTTGGAGGCCCAAGAGAAAATGGCTGAAGGCTTCTTGTTACTCTTGATCCCAAAATTATCTTATATGCCGCTTTAATTTGGAAAGAGCCCATTATGGGCAAAATCCTAGAAAAACTCTTATTAAAACGCCTCTATCCAATCCTTGGCTCATATCATGTTATTCCTGACCACCAGTTTGGATTTAGAACATCTCATTCTATCATACAACAGAGTCATCGAGTGGTTGATGTCATATCTTCCACATTGGAGCGCGGTATGTACTGCACGGGAGTCTTCCTCGATGTTGAACAAGCTTTTGATCGAGCCTGGCATCCAGGTCTGCTCTACAAACTTCGCCAATTCCTACCACCTACATATTTCCTTATAACCCGATCCTACTTCACTGATAGAACCTTTAAAGTAAATCATAACCTAGCCTACTCATCTCTCTTTTCTCAGTCTGCCGGTGTTCCTCAAGGTAGTATCTTTGGTCCCATTCTTTATACGGTTTATACAGCTGACATCCCAACCCACCCTAACACAATCCTAACAACATACGCTGATGACACATGTATACTGTCTGTAAACAACGACCCAACTGCATCACAAACACTACAGACACACATAACATCTATTGAAGAATGGTGTCAAAACTGGAGAATCAAAATAAATACTGACAAATCCTATCAGATCACCTTTACTCTCCGTCGTAAATCTCTACCCTCTTGTCCTACAGTACCCTTTCCAAAGGATAGGAACCTTCTAATTTAAATTAATGTTTGAAGTACCACCGATGGGTGGTTCCTTCCCAAGATTTTCAAGTGAATATGAAACATACAACATATTTACTTATTGTATTATTTTGTACAGTTGTAAATTACATTATATAAATAAATAAACAAAAAAATTTGGAAAGAAGCAATGGTTACCAATGATGGTCTCCGTTTAACGCAGAGTTCCTTTAAAGGCAATGCATTTAGATATTGTTTCCTATAAAGCAGTGTGCGTGATAGACTGAATGCTGCCGGTCGAACTTCTTGTTAAAGAAATAAGTAGGCATTATGGACAATCTTTTCACGTTTAGAGAGAAGAAGAAGAGCGGAAAACAACCATCAATCAAACAACCAAGCACTCACCTTCCCTAGCAGTTCACACCACACAATAAATTTGTATTCCCTCGGCATATTCCCTACGATATGCACCAGCAAGTTCTCTCAATTAAATCCCCACCGGATCAAACCTATCTTCACCTCCCCCTCTACATTGACATTCCTTAATCTGGTGTGTCCTCACTCCACTACACAAATTTTCTATGGCTTCTCGGCACATGATAGTGTTGGAACTAACGGTTTCCACCAAGCACCTCACACCTGCTGTAGAGATATTATAGGCAGACCACCGCTCTTATCCCTATTATCTTGGTTACTAGCTCTCTCTCTTCTCCTGTCTCTGTGTTCTCTCCTTCTCCAAGGGTTGGGCATGTTTCTTTGCCGTTGATATTCAAGGGTCACCCTCCCTCTTCTACTTCCATTTGAGCCTCCACCTCTCTAGTGCTTCTTTCGATGAGATCTTGAGCAATTTCCACAAACAAACGATCTCTCGGAAATCCTTCCTTCTTCCCTAGCTCTCTTGCCTAATGAATCTTTATTACCATTAATAGAAATTGCATCCGACCCTGTACCTGGATTGTTTCCATCATCTCGCTGAGTTTATCTTGTATTCTGTTAAAGCGTGCCAGGATGACCGCTATACTGTTTTAGTGATTTTGTCATAAATATATCCTCCCCTGGGTCCCATCGTCCTCCTCCGAACGCTTTCTTTCCTTGTATACATAATAACTCTCCAAAGAATCTCTTCGTCTGCCTGAATTTGATTGAGGATGGTCCTCTTTACTCAGCAGACGACTACTGCTATTAATGCCTCCTCATCTTCTCTATCGAATAGATTTTCGATAGACTTCGCTTCAATTTCGGCTTAGTAGTCGGTCAATTCCTTTTAAAAAGTGATTTAGTTTCTCCGGTGAGATTTTCTTAATCCGACACCGCCTTCCTCAGGTCCAGGACGGTTGCCATACGGACCTTAATCCATTCTAGCGTCGTGGCATGTGCTTGCGCAAAAGAGACTTCCGGTAGTGTCTCCCACCAAATAAAGGTTGGTTGACTACAGCTTGAGGTTGGTTATTTTGATTCCAACCCTCCAGGTTCAGAACTGTTGCCCTCACGATTCCGTAACTGGCCATATTTTTATAAAGTGAAAGGAGACAAAAAAATCCAAACAAAAAAAATATTCTTCTTGATAACAAAAATTACTCCAGTATCTAAAGGTCTCGGGTTTCGGCACCACGTCACAACACTTGAGTGGGTAAAAGTACGCACAGCAACTGCCCAAGACTTGAGGAAGGCCGTTTCTGACCTCGAACGTTTTACCGGGTAAGCAGGAGCATTGAGCCACTTCATTAAAGGGGGTGACCGACTAGTAAGCCGAATTGAAGCAAAGTCTATC
>NW_027104827.1:201343-207637 GCF_000696795.3 Halyomorpha halys | reverse complement strand
ACTGGGAGAGAAATAACACACTCAAAGTCTCAGTATATACTGCTTTATTCCCGGTATTAATCCTACATTTATATTTTTAGGCCATGTTTACTTATGGTTATAGGAATTAAGGCCATTATCAGGTGTCATCCTACCTTAACTTATATATATGATAAGAAGTGTATAGGATGGGTACTATTATCAAACAACCATTGTAATAACAGCTGATAACCTATGTGGAAGGTGTAAAAATAATTGACACTATTATTCAAGCATTCACTGTGTTCACCTCTTGTCTATTTCTTCTAATTTTAAATATTCTACTCTAAGTACTTCTAAGTATTTTAACTGGTACCGAAACATGGAAGAAACTAGATTTCTATGGAAACTTTATATAATTAACACATTCGATGATAATTTTATATATATAGTGTGTGTGCATCAAGAAACAAACATGTATAGTTCACTTCATTTGAATCCTATTCAATTGAAAGATTTCATTGAAATTCTAAACTAAATATTGGTGTAACCCTGCACCATTTTACAGTCAGAAAAATTCAATTCTAAGGACTGAACTAAGTGTTTTTTTGTTGTTTGATTGTCAGAAAAAGATTTGTAAAATTCAAGTAATATTTATTCACTTAAGGTTTTGAATAATAATAATAATAACGTATTTGACTAATAATGAATTACACCTTTCGCTTAATACAGACTGTACTATTAGGGTTGAGTATATATACTTAATCCAAATAGTATACAAAAGGAACAAACTTAATAATCGAATTAAAAAGTTCACAGTTGCGTCTGAAACTTATTGTAAGTTCAGTCCTTTTTGCCATCCTTCAGTTCTTTGCAAAACCCAGCTCAAAATTTTAAATAAAATGAATGCTTTACCTTAAAACAAATATACAATATTTGGACAAAAAGAAATTAAATCCAGAAAATGATTCTTAAATGTTGCTGAAAATGTGTTTTCAGAGCTGACACAGGGAAGATTGTTCTGACGTGACTTTATTATGTATACAATTTAATATAGACAATGCTATAATAAAAAAGAATTGTAATCATCACTTTTGTAAAATAATTATATAGCTTCTACTTTACTTGATATCTAGTAAACTCGGTAATGAGGAACAGTATAACAAATAATAAAAGAAACACATAATAAATAGTTACACCAATAACAAAATAACACTAATAAATATCCTACATAGCCATGCCACCACTAAAGGTTACAAAAGTAGTATAACCCTACTCTCCTTTAAAGCAAAAGTGAACCAAAATGAACACGGCCATGGAGATTATATTTAGGTTAGTAGGCATATCTGTTTATATAATCCTAAATGTCTGTTCTGTTTCATTAGGCCTGTGATCGGATCGTACTGTTCCTGTAATTCTCTGCCACATCCTTGGTCCATCACAAGGCATGCCTTTATGGTATCACTTTTTCTGCCAACTTACCTGCTCTATTATATTCCTTCCTCCAAGACTTACATTGGGCTGCCCGCAGCTCAATGATTAAGACACAGTCTTACCATTTTGAGGTCTTTGAGGAGTGGCGACCCCACAAAATGAAAAATTTTGATCCCCAACCATGGATAGGCAGTATCGGACTCCAATCTCCAATGGGAGTCTTGGCCAAAAAAAAAACTTACATTTTAGTTAAACATTGTACATATTTTAGCATTATAACCCTGACGTCAAAATATGTGTAAACAATAGAAAACAAAAATATCGCGATCATTGAATTTTTCTAAAATATTGTGTAAGTTTAAGTTGTCCCTAATACTTCAATATTTCTTTTTTTTTAGAAAACAACTATTAGCGACAAAATGGAAAAAAATAGAGAATCGTACTAAATTAAAATTGGGAGGTAGATATTTATAAGACCCATAAGATATTCATAAAGAAATTCACCTTATATTATTATGAATTGGATCTATCTTTCAATACTAAAAAAAAAAAAAGTGAAGAATTCTGTAACCAATGAGCAGTGGATATTTTTTAGGTGTTTAGAACAGAGGGATTATAATGTTATGATCGAACAATAAATAAGTTATTTTACAAAAAATATCACATCCGAAATGATTTGTTTATATTACATGAATAGGGATTATAACGCTGGTCCGTAAAATTGTTAATAGGGCTTTAGTTTAGGAGAGCGTTGCCTCCAGTAACCTGTTTTCCCAACAGTAAACACCCGCGTTTCGGGAAAGAGTCGAGAGTCGTGAGCAATTACCAATTGACTCGCCCGTGTAATTAAACTGAATGCTGAGGAGTGACTCGGTAAACAGACATTGAATCGAAGTGATAAGTCATCCCGGTGAGCGGGAGCTCTCAATCAAAAGCCCAATCACTATCCACAATACCGCCCCCACCCCTCATTGTACCGTGTTCTTCGCCCAATCACACTGAAAATATGGAGCACGTGCTTCACTTCCCCTGGATTGGTGGGACAGACAGTCCGATAACTGGATTATTAGGATAGGATTATTTAATTATTGGAACTCAAGGTGCCGGGCTTAAATATTATCTTAGCAGTAAAAATAAATAGAAGATATTAAGGCAAACACACGCTTGATTTTTATTATTCCTCTGTTTATTTTAGGATTGTCCCACTTCTAAATAACTAAAACCACTAGCAAAAACCTAATCATAGGTGAAACTGCTGCTCCGGGAAAGAAACCCGTTTTGTTTTTCCGGTAAGTTAATTATATTTTCTTTGCTTGCAGTGGGGAAACGAAGTTGCATATATATTATAGAAGATATTATAGTTCTACTAGATGTCAACAAGTATACCAACAATTAAAAAAGATTGAAGTATGTGAACATTAAGAAAATTCCAATGTGGTGCGCGAATTTTAGAAAAATTGGTACTTGAGGCTTGTAAACTATTTAGATGAAGATAAGGCCTAGCCAATACAAAAAAATCATTCAATTTTACATTGTTTACCGAGTTTAATCAAAATCTTTAGAGCCGCTTTTGTGAAATATGTAAAATTGATTATATAAAGTAGTACTTCCGGTAAAACAATTTTATCGAAAAAGTTTCTGTAACATACCAGGAAAAGACGTACCTAACATGTGCAAATAGAATATATAATTTTTTTGTTGTCTCATGGTCTTTCTTCTCCAAACAACCAATAGTTTCCCATATAGTTCAAATAGTTTAACGTGCCCCTAAATTACTTCTAATCTTTTAGTATTATTACTATTTTAATCTTTTAGATTCAAATAAAAGTGCAACGCCTCTCACCATAAAAGTGTACCTCACCGCATAGAGGTTTAAAGATGTTGAAACGCCCTGTAATCACCCTGATATGCGGGCGACGTGAGAACGCTTGTTAGCGGCATCACATTCACTCCATCCCCCATCCCATGAGTCGGTAGGTAAACGGATAAAGATATCATCGATCGGTTAGAAAATCTTTGATAAGAAATTCATAAATGTTTGAATGTCAAAAATAATTCACTCATGTATGCTCTAGGTTATTTTTCTTCTTATGAACCAGATTTGAAGCACATGTTCTAAAATTGGGTAAAATGTTCATGTTTCCACAGATTACAAATCAGACATTCAAGCCAATCTTCAACCAAACTGGTATCATAATAATTGTACCCAGTACAATTATGTATTTAGTATTGATTCCTCTGCATCGGAACTACTTAAACAATCCTGTCTAACCTTTCGTTTTCTTGTTATGACTAGTTTATCAATCTTTTCTTCTTTGATCTTTGTTACGTTTAATTTTTTTTAATTTTCGCTTATTTTATTTTATATATCTCTTTTTCTTATTCCAATAAGCTCGTTGGAATTGATAAGCTTACGAGCTTTCTTGCTACGCTTACGAGCTTCAATCGGTTATTGTGGAGAAGGAAAAACATCTTTTAGGATTTGAGAAGTTGCCCACTTGTTATGGTCACTATTTTTTTAGTGGATGTTCTTGTTTGTGGTTCATTTTCGATATTTTCCCTAATTTTAAACTGACTTCAAATAATCACCTCTCCTTTTGGTACGGGTGAAATGGCTATATTAAAATTTACAGAAAATTTAAAGGTACAGAAAGCTAATTGGCAGTTTTATCGAGATTAGAATACTAAATAAATATGTGGTGTGATTTTGTACGTGAATCTTGAGAAGTTCTCCAATAAGAACTAAATACTAAAAGAAAATAGACGAGAAAATGGATTTTGTGGGGAAATTTACTAGAGGCCTTGTCTCAGCTGTTAAAGGCATTAAGACTGGAATATCACACTGAATATAGAGCTCAACTGAGAATGTTCCCTGACGCTTATGATGAACTTCTGCATCGAGTGGCACTCTTGATTACCAAACGCCAAGATACTGTTAAGAGAGAAGCATTATCTCCCAAAGTTCAGCCTGCGGTAACATTGGCATATTTAGCATAGTGGAGCAAGCTACAAGGTTCTACAAGGCTTCGAGTTTCAAAATACTCTATTACCGATTTTGTGCCAGACGTTTGTGAAGCCTTGTAAACCTGCCTTCAGAAGTTTATTATGGTAATTTAACTTAAATTTATTCAGGTAATTTAAGTTTTTTTTAACTTGACTTCCTTCATGTAATTTAACTACTTAAACTTTATTTTATTCAAGTAATTTAACTTTTTAACTTAAAATAATTCAGGTAGTATGTTTAAAATAATCAATGGATAGAAAGCTAATAAATCTATATCAATGTGTCCACATATAACAACATAAAACATACATATCGTGTGCAAAATCAGAGTTTGGTGCATTATACTTAAAATGTAAATATAAGTATAAGTATTCAATAAGGGGAAAACTTGGACTGTACTGAAACCAACTCCTCAAGTCAGTGAGATCGACTGTTTTTTTTCACTGGACTAAAATATTACTGTCCCCACTAACTGGAATGCCTACTGGCTTAATGTAATCGTGACTTAATGGATTTATCCTTTTTTTTTACATTTTATAAAGTGGGACACACAGGCAAAAACTCAATTTTATTAGTCAATAATCACGAAAAAGAAAATAAAGAAGTTTTAATAATAAAAATGTATAATAATAATAAATTAATTAATAATTATACCTTCTTACAAACCGGTTTGATCATTTTTGGCTAAAATTAGTAAAAGTAGTCCGCGGAAATTCTATAAGATGCTGATCAGTCAACTGTGAGCAATGTTTCAACTTAAAGAACTTCATATTAGAATAGGAACGAAGATTCGCTGTAATGTGTTGTACCAAGCACCAAAAATATTCGAAAAACATCTTTTATTTATGATTGAAATCTCCATTTTGGTATGAGTTTTTAAAATTCAATCATAGAGGTTATGTGCAGGCAGCATTTGTAATACCTGATCATTTTTTATATCTAATAACTCAAATCCATTTTTTTCCATAAGTACCATATTATTTGAACACATTCAGCACAAGGAAATCACACATACAGGAAAATGTATTCAAAATTAAATTCTGATAAAAAGTTTATAAACGAATGTAGAGATTACTATTACTAACAGAATGCAAAGAACTTCTATATTTTGAAAATGTGGTCTCTCGACTTTTTTCTATTACAAATTTTGTAATATGGTTCTGGATTCAAATTTCAGCAATTTCATAGTCAATTCTGAGATGGTAAAAAGCATTCGGCAGAAAGTTGAATATTTTTCACGGAACATGGATTAATGCTTAATGAAAAATATTACAGCATTAACTCATATTTCGTAACAATAATGTCTAACTTAACTAATATTCTACATTCCAAAACATAGACTAATGTTTTAAAGTTATTTGGACACATCTCTGAACAATCGATTTAAAATCATTTAACCCAATAGTTTAAAACCACCAAACTATTCAGTTCGTGTAAATGCTGAATATTCCCCTAAACTTGATTAATATATTGTATGACTGCATTCTTATAAATGCATTACTTGTGTTGGTTAATAAAAAAAACTAGATTCGAGAGACAAGGTTTTTTATTATTACTACACAAACATCATTATTTTTTATATGTTCTCTAATAAAATGATGCCTAACATCTATATGTTTAGATCGATCATTAATTATAGAGTTTTTAGACAATTCTAATGCACCAAATTTGTCACAAAAGAGTTTAGTAGGTCCACTCACTACACTAAGATTGATTTCGGATATCAAATTTCTGATCCAAAGGATCTCTTGAAGAGTCGAAGAAATACTCATATACTCCGCTTCACAACTTGATAAGGCAACAGTTTTCTGCTTCTTGCTATTCCAAATAATTGCACCACCTTGGATTAAAAAACAATAGCCTGAGATTGAATATCTTTCATTTATTTTATTTCCCCA
>NW_027104827.1:178582-196943 GCF_000696795.3 Halyomorpha halys | reverse complement strand
GTTTTCCATGTTTTTCTTCGAATCCATAGCAAAGATAAGAACCAATAGCAGTTATGTACACGTGTACTCGGCTCGATTTACACTACTTACTTCGATTATACACAACACTATAAAACACGAACTTTTATTGTCTCTCGAATGTCGTGGCCTGGGCCCATAACCAATGTTGGTTAATAAATAAAACTAGATTCGAGAGACAAGGTTTTTTATTACTCACTAAACTCATTACATTACACTCACACTAGGTACAAGCACACAATCTAGCGGAAAAAAGACAAAACAGGGTATATGAACATATGAACATATGCCTTCTATATTTACTAATAAATTTAGGATTACAATATTAACAACTTGACTAAAATATATCGAATCATAAGTTATAAAAAATACCTAATAAATAGCAATGAATAAGAAGTTACTGTTTACTGAATACTTTTAAGGAAGAAGGTTTATTTATAAGGTAAATGCTAAGGAACATAAAACGTATAGATTGTGTTTAAAATTTACTATTTATAATGTTTATTACTAAAATAAAGTTTTAATTCCTTTACTTAAACCAATGCAATCAAAGCAACTTTTTCATGGATTTATGATTCTGAATCTAGGAGCTCTTGATTTCCATGATTATCGTTCAATAGTCTCAAAAGCCTAGAAATTAGCTAATTAAAGTAATAAATCAAAAACAAAACACAAGGAACGTCATGTTGCACCATAAATTGATCCTTTTGTTTTATTGGAAATCAAGATATCATGAATAGGATAGTACTGCTACTATCTTTATGGAAAAAATAAACAATCCTAGAACAAGCTAGACCAAACCAGCCAAGGGTTTAAATAAAACACATTTAAATGTTTTCTTATCGAAAGACTATTGACTAGTTAATGTAGTCCATTAGCAGCTGTCGGATTCGGCTGAGACAACATTGGACTATCAACCCCAGACCTCTACATCCCTAAACTACAATTCCACTACAATGTAGACAGTTAAGTGTATAATTAGTATGTATATATAGAATATTGGGAGGGGTACATCCACATAAGTGCAGATACACAGAAAATTAGGATATATTATATTATAACTTAGAGAAAGTATTCCATCAATTTATTTTATAAATAATGCATGCAGCTAAAATCACATGAAAAAGATGAGTCCAGCAACCGAAGCATAAACAAATATAACAAATAATCGGGTTTGAACTGATGTATTACGTCAGACTCAATGGGGGGCGAAACATCGGTTACGATCAATATGTTTTTTTGTTATTTTTTTTTTTATTTTTTTTTTTTTAAATTCCTTTTGGAACATCATCCTACAAGAAAAATACTAAGCCCAGAAGTGAAGAATTTCACTACCTACTTTTACCTCTTCCATTATTTTCAGGTGATGGGTTTGAAGTTTTAAATACAATATCGATCAGAAAACTATAATAATAAATAAAAATAAAACAGGGTCCTGATGGCTGAATTGGCCCAGGCTAAGACCAGGTCGGAATTAAAGGAGTTTTCAACCACTGGGGTGCTTTTGCTTTTGAACTAATCAACAAAACAAACCCGCTGCAAATTATTAGACAGTAGTTTATTATTTTATTTAATTACTTTATTATATCAGTAAATAAGAAATAATAAACTATCTGTTAGGTCCACTAACACAACCTTCCTAATCGGTTTGGGTTCTATGACCAATACTAATGTAATAATGTTTGTATTTTGATTACCATTGGTCCAATTATAATCTGCTGTAAAATACTGGGTTGTGTTCAATACATCTCTTTATATACATTCGATGAGCTGATCTACTCATTCAACTGACGTCGAAGTAACAGCTGACTGTAACTCCCTTCCCACCAGTTTACGAACAATCCTCGTAAAGTTCTACAGTACAATATAATAACATATCAATAACAAATTATACAAACTATTTACAATATAAAAAAAACTACCTATGCCAATACCACAGTACAAAAAAAAACTCACTAAAGGTAAAAGCTATATACATAAATTAAACTTAGAAATAAAGAAAAAGACTCCTAGTACAGTAAAGTGAACAACATAAAATAAAAAATTTACAAAAGTCACCAATAAACTAAACAAAACATAAAAAAAAAAAAAAAATGAATAAATAACAACATTTCAAGTAGAGGCGAACACTTCAGTCTCTATTGTCATTGCCGGAAGTTTTAACTGTTCAATGTGGACAGTTCTCTTTTTTTGTCCTTTGATACTTTCTATAGTGACAATATTATTTTCCCTAATGATTATCACCCTGAATGGGCCCTCGTATCGCTGTATCTTCTAGCCCATGTTAGAACCCAACTTTCTATATACGATCGTACCGATTTTGATCGCTCCAATCGTAACTGTGACCATTTAAAATTTCCTGCGCCACACTCCTGGTTTTTTTACATTACGATTCTTCTCCGAGCATTCTCCTATAACTTTCTTCCAGAAATGTGGTTATTGGTTATTTCCTCCCCGTCCGCTACCCTTATAGTGCACGGTGCACGGTGCACGTGAAGCCCAAAGAGGACCTCAAATGATGAAAACCGTGTAACTACATGTATGGAATGATAATATGCCACAATCGCCTTAGGCCACGTCAGATTCTAGTCCTTGGTCGACCTGATATAATCGAAGATTATACTCTACTCTTGGGGTGCCCTGGTGTGTTGAGATGCTATATTACGTCGAGGTCCTTCATTTCCTTTCGAATTATGGCATTGCCAAATTCTCTGCCTGAATCTGCCGAGATGTGCTCCGGAACTCCGTTGAACTGAAACCACAAGCGGAAAGCTGCCTATACTGCTTCCAAAGACCTGCCCTGCACCTGAAGTACCATTGCCGCTTTACTAAAGAGGTAAATCATGGTCACCCATTTGTACCTTGTCCATGTAAATATGTCAATTTGTAAATCATTGACCGGAGCATCTATAGTAAGTGTCTTCTCCTGCCTTCTTCTAGGAGGATGTCTGTCGTACATAGTGTGTAGACAGGTGTCATTATGAATTTACAAGAATCCCATTCAGACTAAAAATGCTCATGTAACCTTTCAGCGTCAAATGAACGATTTTTTAAGCGGAATTGACGAATCTGTATGTCAGATCTATATGGATGATTCGCTTGTGTTCAGTAAGAACGAAAATAAACGCGAGCAACATTTACACAGCGTTTTCCATATAATCAGACAATTTGGGCTCAAACTGTCAGGGAACAAATTATTGTTGGGGCAGGCACAAATTAGTTTTTTGGGTCATACGATTTCCAGAGAGGGAGTGAAACCCCATACAGATATAGTCGCGGCTATACAGAAGATGGCCTTGCGTAGGGATGTGAAGGGAGTTTGGATGTTGTTGGGAACATTGAACTATTGCAAGGATATTTGTGCCAGAAATGTCGGAGTACCTTGTCCCACTCAACAATCTACTGAAGAAAGGCCGAAAAGTGATGGGGAGTCATTGCTTATGTTTCCGGATTTTACTCACCAATTCACTATCACAATAGACGTGAGTGAATATGCGCTGGGAGCGGTGTTGTCTGAGGAGGGTGAAGGGGAAGATCGCCCTGTGGCGTACCGCAGTAGACGCCTGACGGAGACGAAAACCAGATACGGCCCAATGAACCGGGAGCTCTTGGGAATTGTGTGGGCTGTTGATCACTTTAGGCCATATGTGTTTGGAAGAAGGTTTAGAGTACACAATGACCACAGGTCCCTGCAATGGATGGAAAAGTAGAAAGAGTCTTCAGCCAGGATTACGCGTTGGTGGTGCTTCTCGGACAGTATAATATGGAAATTATATATAAACCAGGAAAAGAAAATGTAGTAACTGATTAATTATTACGAGCAATAACAGTAAATCCATTAGAGGAGGAGGTTGGGGAACCGTCGGGTGTTATGAGGCAGTTTCTGAGGGAATGGACGCCTAGAGAGGAAGAACGGGATGAAGCAGAAGAAGATGATAGGGAACAATCGTCGAATAACGTGAGTTCGGCAGAAGAAAGACTAGGAGACATAGAGGAAATGGAAGAAATAATTAGCGACGAGAAGAGCCAAATTATATGGAAGACAAAAACTACTGGATTGACCAAAATTAAATAAAGTGAGTACGGGAGAAGTAAAATAACGAGGATCTGGTCACAGCCAGACAAACGACCAGATCTGTAGAAAATTGAATAATGCTCTGAAGCTTGGAGAAAAGTATCAACTGTACGTTGGTAATGAAATCGTTTGGGAGAATATCAAGCGGCTATGGCGTGATGAACTGATAGGAATGGACAGAGCATTCGTCCGTTGCAAACTGATGGTGGAAGCCCTTTTGGAAGAAGAACAACAACGATAAGTCACTCTAGCGTATCATCGGGGTAAGACCAATCACCGTGAAATCACTATTTCGGAGGTTTTAGAAAGCTGCAAATCGTGATAACTGCCTGGTTCGCCTAGTAACCTATCTGCTCTGACCTAGAGTAATGCTAGTAACCTACCTACTGCTAGTAACCTAAGAGTTTCACAACAACTACCAAATCTTAATCAAAACCGAATGTAATAGTTTCCTCCGGCAGAAGTAGCCTAAGGATATTTCATATATCATATTCCACAGCAATGGCTCTAAAACTGAATCCTAAGCAATGCATCCTATGATCTTGTTTATTTTTAATTCAACTTCTGTATCATAACCTCAAGATTCTATCAGTGCAATAAAGCTCAAAAATCTTTAAGTGTTATTGTGGGAGTCCCATCTTTCGCAACCAGTCTATGTTACAATCCCACCTAGCTTCCTTAAAAGTATTCTTAACGCCCATTGTTATAATGGTATAGTCTTCTCCGTCTCTTGCAGTGGCTTGCAGTCGTGTATTTCCGCAACCGAAGCCATCGATTGGCGATCTACCCTTCCGTAAACCGCTGATAAACAGTACATCAGATATTCATCGGGCTCCTTCACTGAAGTCGATCACTTATAGCACGATCCCCTCAAGTCCTTTGTCGGCAGTGTCGAGGAAATGTATTGGGCGATAAGATGCGGGATCTTCTGCGTGGATCTCGGTTCCTCTTAGTTTTTGTATGCTCTTGCTTAAGGGCCTTGTTATACAAGCGACCTCTCGCTCGCTGTACTAATCTTCTGGTATGAAGAAAGGCTCGTCAGAGAATAGCAATCTCCTAAGGCCTTTCATCCAGGGTCCATTGACGCCTCTATACTACTCGCATAGTACAGTAACGCCGATGTCCTTCTCACTGACAATTTTCCAGCAGAGGTCCTGGGCAGCTTCGCACTAGATAACATTTAGCTGTAAAAATCTCATTTCCGGCGCTTAGTAATAACTTCAACAGCACACTGAAAGACTAGGTTACTAAAGCTGCCTGTCGGTTGCCAGCGGTCTCTTCTGTCAGGACATAGGAGGCAGAGCGATTCGGAAGTATAGTCTTTTGCAGGATGATCCACTTCACTACATCGCAAAAAGATTTTTGTTTTCTAGGGTCCTTGTTATTTTCGCCAGGTAGCCCTAGCTAACTCGGATGCACCCCATTTTTATAGGTTCTCTTCTCAGTTCCGTAGAGAATACAACAAATACTATCTCAGTGCCACCGTAAGCATTGCAAAGTGACTCAACAACGGAAATATCAGTGTTTTCCGTTATTAAGTCACTCTGTCAGCCACGGTCAGTTCATCGAGGTCCTTCAATTCAAAAGCAACCGAATCTCTTTTACTTGTGACATCCGTGAGCACTGCGGTCACTCATAACACTTAAGAACCTGTAGTCTCAGACGTCTGCACTGGGGATCCGAGCCATGTGGCATTGTGGACAACTTGTTTATGTGTGTGTGTAAGTAATTCGTGCATTGGTATCGTACATTAAGCGAATGGCTGGAATAATCTCTAATGAATTAAAAATAATCAATAGCAAATAGCTTCTTCTAACAATTTTTCATCATTTTTTTTTTAAATTCTAGTGCCAATTAAATTGACACATATTATTTCATTTATAATGAAATGGACGTGTAAATAAAATACATATAAAATTTAACGATATTAGGGGTATTTGTGCAACATGTACTATTGTGTTAAATTCGTAAAACTCGCAGAGAAGGTTACTATACATATCCATAAATACATTTCTCAGATATTGATTACCTTGATAGCGTATTTATATATAATTAAAAAGTTATTGTTTTGTTCTAAGTGCAATAGAACACATTTAGCTGGTTAACACAAGTTGCACGAATCCTTATTTTAATTGGAAATCGTGAATATGGTAGATGTGGTAGAATTTCTATTTTCAGAATACGTCATTTTTTATCACCAACACTATCATTTGTTCAGAGTACTCAATGCTTTTTTTTCTTTTAATATCCATACAGAAAATATATAGTAAGGAAGAAACTCTGTGTGATCGAACAAAATTGTAAAAACGAAAATTGAACAAACATATTTGATGTTGATATATCCCTGGGGTCTGGCACCAACTTTTTTGTCCAAATCGACTGACCAGAAGAACCACTTTATAGAATCAATTTTCCATATTTTTTCTGATTTTCTCGAATAACTGATCTAACGGTTTTGATTTAACTCAGTATGCCAATGTAAAAGTAAGTGTTCTTTAATATCAAATAGATTGAAATATTCTGAAAGCGCTTAAATGCTGATTTTTTTTTATAAATTTTCCTCTAATGTACCTTTAATTTTTTCTTAACTTTAACTGACTAATTTACATTTTAGCAAGTGTAAATAATTAATAGATATATACAATGATAAGATTTGTCCATCAACTTAAGGATATAAAAGGAATAATATTTTTTGCAGGTTAAAAACAAATTTCCGGATGTAAGATGAGTAAAATTGACACATATTACTGAACATATCGTTGGAAAGACAAAGATTTTAGAAAAATAATATATTCTACATAGAATGTCGTAAAAAGTAATATAAGAACGATAAATAATAGTTAATTTTATAATTTCACTAAACCTTTGCCACCACAAGCTTTTCAGTTGTCAGGATAACTTCATAAAATCATTCTCATAGTTTTCAATAATAGGTCTATGAAAATCTAGCATTCAATAATTTATAATGTAAATTTTATTAGTTATTTTTATGTTTCTATTATTTTTATAGGAATATAGTGATGGAATTTTATCTGAATATGAAAACGAACTATTGTTGCAACTTGACAATAAAAAAAAAATATTACGGTAGGTATACAATAGTAGTGAATAAACTATATTACTTTGAACGTTAATAAACAAACCTCAATTATACTGAAAATTCAAAATTAGTAGTTGAAAGGTAGATAAGTATATGAAATTTTCAAGTGTGAACATGTAAAAAGATTGATTATACATGCTTGTCAAGTATGCTTGGGTGAGTATTGGCACCTGCAAGAGCCGACGACAGCAAGCATGTAAATAAGGTAATATCTAATAATAATCATCTAACCAGACATAAAATTAATTTGAAAAAGACAGAATAACAATTGAAATTATACCACACATTATGAAAAATAATGAAAATTTATACACTGATCTGGCTCATAATGGAAAATATAAAATATAAAAAATATCACCCTCCAGTATATTGTGGCAAGTCATAATTCTTCTTCCATTATTGGTTTAAAATATACTCTTTTTATTACATTATATGTCAGCCTACTTCTTACATACAATCAAAGTACTTACCTATGAAATTCGGATTCATTCTTAGGCAATGAATGTATTTTATTCTTTTCTGTCTTAATTATAATATAAAAGATTTTCAAATTATACTTGAATTTGTAATTTAAATAATAAAACTGAATGATACAACCATTATATTATTTCTGACATCTGAAAAATGAAGAAATGAATGGCTAAAGTCTTTTTCATCTCACCTGAGGGGAAAATAAGTTATCAGTTAAATATTTTTTCAAACAGTTCCAGAAATTTATTGCTTAAGATTTCGAATAAATTATTTTGTTTATCTTGTATATTCACCTCTGGGCTATTCAACACTAATGATTACATAAATTAAATTAAAATGAAATTTTAATCAGTTGTGTTTTAAAGCCCGGAGGTGAATATCAAAAGATAAACAAAATAATTTATTCGAAATCTTCTGACCACCCGTTAGCATAAATAAGCAAACTTAAATTAGTTTCCTAATGGTATCTAAAGTAAATTATTAGAGGACGATTTTTGTCTTTAGTAGTTACAAAATTAATGAAAGTATAATAAACGTTATATCATTCTAAAAGATTAAGAAAATCAATTATAAATCAAAATTCCTTGACTTATATTTTATCATTATAAATTGTAATCAATGTATATCATTTTGAATTGATGCAGTGAATTCATATGGAAGGTATAATGTTAAGATCGATTTCATCAATGACTTGAAGCTACGACAAACAATATTCATTTTTAAAAGTTTTTCTTTTATTGTGTAACATTGTCTGTCAAAGCTTAACTGCAAAAACAAAATATACACCTAGAAAAAAACCTGTAACTTTTTTTCCGATTGACTTATGACACATTAGCAGTCTTTGTTAATAAAACAATTGCAAGTAACATCATTTTTTTCGCCATGCCTGGTCATTTCTGACGTAAAATGAAGAGGGGCAATCTGCACCTATGTAATCTGTAAATATTCAAAGTAACGCCCGCCTAAGAAGGCTAGGGAGGTTACGTTTTCATTCCTTGGGACCCCCCGGGTTCGAATCCGCCTGGGCAGAAAATTGTTTTTTGATACACTGTAGCCGTGAGTCAACCTTGTAAGTTCTGGAGCCCTCTTGGGGTCCAACAACCCTCATAAATTGGGTGACCTTAATTGGGTTAAAATCTGGTGGTTGAGTGTGATTCTGACCAAATCACCTTCTTGCACAACAGTTGGTTTAGTAATAGTAATTCCTTACAAAGTACTGAGCCCCTGCCCTTTATGATTTGTAGTGGTAGTTTTTTTTTTTTTTCAAGAAAATATGTTGTATTTTGTTTCAGGCACTTCAGATATTTAAATTATTACAAGCCAACAATTTTATGAAAAAATGAAGCTATTACCAGGAATAACTATTTACATTAAGCTAGAATTTGAGAAACACTTTGTTACAAGGGAAAATTATTCTACGGACGAATGAAATGTTTTGAAAATAAATGTTCGCACCAAAAAAACAAACAATAATGGCTTGCTGCTCATAAAAAAATATTTTATGTTTTTAAGACAACATTAAAAATTGGTTTTAGGGTACTTTAGAAATCTCTGTGAGTAAAGATTCCACTGGTTGGCCATCGGAGCCATTTGATAAACGTTGATTTAATATTAAACATATTGTGTTTTGACTATGACATTAAGATGTTACATTTGTAAACTTATTAATAATCTTAAGAAATAAACTTAAAGACTCTTGCATTTGGTTTATAAACATTTCATTTTTAAATCAAAATTTAATAATTTAGATTAAATATTTCCTTGAATATTATTATTAAGAAACGGCAGGTAATGATGAGTGAAGCAAAAATTGAATACATATGAAGGAAATAAAATATTCAAAATTGAGTTTGAAAATAGATTTAATGGTTAATGCCCTAAAAGGAGGCTAATTGAGATCGATAGAGCATTGATTTAAAATAATCCTAAAATCTTCCGGAGTCCAGAAGTGGTTCGAAGTTTCCCAGGCTGAATGCAAATAGGAATGATTGTGTTTATGGTGTCATTTTATTTTTAGTTTAATTTTGTTTTTATTAATTTATTATTTTTCTTTTTTCTTCTATATTTTATTTTATCATTTTTAATTTATATATTTGTAAGTGAATGAGCTTTATGACCACTATTATCACTGTCTATAAATATAAGACAGAATATTATATAATACAATAGACAAAAAAAAATTAAGAAACTTGATGACATTCATATTCATCAGATGAGAAAATTTAGTTGTAAGAATTGTAATTTTATTTTTTTAAAAACAAAATATATCTAACTCTAATCATCTCGGATTATTTCCTATGCATTACATTAGGGGTATTCATGATCTTTGGTTTAATATGTTAAAGTGTGTTAAATGGAAAAAAGTTGTGTTAAATGGAGAAATATTTCCTTCTTTTAGCATTTTAAAACGATACAACATTTAGCATGGTTGAGAGTCTGTTAATAGGTCAGCTAAATAGAAAATAACGTCATCCAACAGACCAGCAGAGCTATTTTGATTGTTGTGATTTTGATAGGTTCGTAGTTAGTTTTGTTTTTGTTTTGAACGTTTTTAAACTCTATTAAAGTAATGGATCAAATAATAATAAAATAATGGTGAAAACTGGAAGAGGAGACAAGGAACAACTGAAGTGGAGGAATGATGAAATTTCATTATTTCTTGAAGATTAGAAGGTTATAAAAGAAGTTGCCCAGAAAATTTGCCTGTAGCTCCTATGCATTTAACATGGACTTTAAATTAAACTGCTCAGAATCCTATACTTGTAGCATTTAGCATATTAAAACTTTTTAAATTTGACACAGCTTCAAGAATACCTCTATTATATCCAATATTTTTGAAATATATGAAACCGTTTCCGTAAATAACCTTAAATAGTCAACGCTTGATAAAATATACACATGTACTTTTATAATTACAAATTTTCAGTCTTCTATTATTTTTACCATGTAAGTTCTTAAAACTAAGTTAGATAATATTACATTTATCATAAATATAATTGAAATTAATTTATGACATATAAAAGACGATTATAGTGTTAGCCAGCTTTAAGGATCAAATGCCCTATTGTGCTGAGCTGCTGACGTCACGAAGTTGCAAAGGTCCCTCGATTACAGATGACCCCAATCATAAGTTAACTAAACAGTAAAAATGAATTGGTATTGAACAAGGTTTGCGCCACGATAAGTTCATTAAAAAAAAAAAAAAAAAAAAAAAAAGCTCTTTTCTCATTTAGAGTAATAAGAGTAAAATTGATTTCGTAACGTTCAATATTTTCAGAGATACATTTAAAATTTCATACGCCATTTTCAATGCAACATTTTCTTCAAATGTTGAAAAGTCAACATTTTGTGATTAATTTTGATAAATGAAATGAAAAATACTACACTTTTAGAAGAAAATCACTGTATTCTAAAGAATACATTATATACTATATAGTAACAATTGTAAATTTAAAGAGTTGTTACAATTGGAGACCTAATAGGGTTCTTAATGTTTCTGAATTACCGAGGTAATTTCAAAAATCCATTTTTTTTTTTGTTCCAACTAACGAAAAAACGAAATTTTAAGTCTTTTTTCTGGCATATAATATAGAATTATTAGACATTCAGATGCAATTTAGCAGGAAAATTAATCCTAGTTAAACACAAATTTTGATTTTGAAAACTTTGCTATATTAAGACTACACATCCCTAGAGAATAGTATCTTTACCACTGTCTTTTTGAAACAATTTTGCATGAGAATCGGTCCATAGAAATTAATCTACAGTTACTTCTAGATACATCTAACTTCTTTTTTAATCATTTATTCATTGTTATTGACACCTGCATAAAAATAAATACAACTAGTAAATTTGCTGTGTTATGTATGATACACACGTGTGAGGAACTACTCATTGATTGAACTCTAATTACATTTCTAGGGAAAGAAGATCTCGAGGCCATTTTCTTTTCAGACGCCTAGGAGGATTATTAGGTAAGAGGTATATTTTAACACGTGTTAACACTTCTTTACTTTACAAATGATATCTCCATCACATTCAAAAATATTATAACCGCAAATTTTGATTTATCTTTAGTTATATATTTATATCTTATATTTTTTCCACGCTCAGCGGAGAAGGGGGTGCGTTAAAGTAAAAAATATAATCACAAAAGGGGGGAAAAAATAATCATAAAGAATAAATCGCTCCTAGGCACCACCTTATTTTTTCTTAATAACGAAACAACGAAAGCCCCGAAACGATGACTCCGATATGCCCACAATATAACTACAATAAACCCCTATCTAAACAATTATCTAACTATTTCCACTGGTGAATATCTTTACATGTAGATAACAGCAAACCTACGGGTGATACCTAATCACCTGTGGAATTATCGTAATATTAAGTGAACACTAAAAAAAAAAAAAGTAAATTAACAGATTGAAAATAGTGTATATGCATAAGAAAGAACATCAGAACTACATGAACTTAAGTTTAATAATCAAAAAGAAGTATAGTATACAGAATGAAAAATGAAAAAAAAAATTCTCATCAATTAATAAAAAAAAAAAAAAAACTTATTGGTTGACTTAACTTAAATGCCCTTAACTTCCCCAGAAGTATGAAGATGACCTCTGCCACAACTCTCCTATCCAGGACGTGCTAAAAAAACGTTGCCACGCAATTCACTCTATCCACACTTGTGTTAATGACTGCCCATTGAAGTAGAACACCATAATTTAGAAAAACAAAACATACACGATAATATTTCTTACATGGTGATATTGCGATACAGACAATAAGACACAGGGCATAAACACTTCATCTTGAACAATCATAGCGTGTTCAAAAACCAACTTGTAACCTTCACAAAAACCATGCCATGCCGTCTTGTCTACGCAGCTATCGCTACTGTTTTTTTTTTAACCATGACAACCGTAACACCCCGTGTCTACGCAGATATCGCCAGTGTTTTTATTTCACCACAACGGTAACAATATATTTCTGAAATAGTTTTTGAGTTGGATTAATATTAAGTGAACATCTTTAGGAAGATCAGAGCATATAAATGAATATCGCTTTATAAGATTCTTCAAAGTGGGTAACGTTTTGTTACCCAATATTAATTTACAAATGTTTATAAATAATTTTTTTTTTTTTTTTATATTATACGTTAAATTGTAAATTTATCTAACAGGAATACTGGTTTTCTTTCTTAAGACGTACAATTTGCCTTGAAAAGAAGAATAAAAATTATTGCCCTGAGGAAATTAATTAATTCTACAAGAAATAATCAAGACCTCCTTAAGTAAAGTCTTCCCACCTGAATGACTAAGGACATTTAAAAAATCACTCCACAAGTGCCTAAGTCCCAACTTAACGAACTTAATATTCCGACCATGGTCTAGACCTGGGGTGAGCCTAATGAAAATTATAGGTCTCCAATTAGAAGCCTGCTATTCAGCCTCCGGTCCTTCACCTATTTATCAACTAAATTAGCCTTCGTCAAACTTTTAATAGGCCTCTAAGCCGCGGCTTGAGAGACCTGCAACGAGTTGGGATTTTACATTCCAAACTTCTTCTTCATTATTTTTTCGCATTAAGTAAATATTCCATTTATTTAACTAATATTCGAAAGTTTATACACGACACAAAAGTTTAAAACGGAAAGGTTCACATACACCCAATTACAAAAAAAAAATTCCCGAACAAGATTTAATGACGATACAACTAATTCAGTTTAAAGACCTCTGTTCACTCCTAAAAGACGAGATTGAAGAAGGGAATGTTATTTCTTAATTTTAAAATTATTTAACGTGCGTAACGGAAAATTCAGAATTAATCAAATTATTTACACCTCTACTTTTGTTTAAAGGTGCGAAATATTTCCGTTTCTTTAGAACTAAGAACAACGCCTTAAGGACTTCAAGAAGGAAGTAGAATATTTGGCTCGGGAAAATATTGTTCTATAGAGAATTTAGGAGGCTTTACAACTCAGAATAATCAGGTTCTTATCTCATTCTGTTGAAATGTAGAGAAATACTGCACATTTAATAAATATTCAAAAGGGAAAAGGTGTTTTTATCCATATTAAGTTTAAACAAGTGCCCTTTAACCTCACCAAGACGGTTGCTTTGTAGCCTTCATCAAGACCTTAATATGTAATAATTATATATTATACAACCCTTCTTTATTAACATGAAATATGAATACATAACATAGCAAGAAAAGAATTAAGTTAACTTGTAACTATCGGCGTGGAATTTAATTCTTGGATCATAAACTTTTTTCTAAATTATCTCAATAAAAATTTAATTTAAGTCTATGACCTTGTACTAAGTCGGTTTTTAACTTTAAATAGTTTACATACGAAAAGACTTTTATTAAAAATTATGATAATATTTGTAACATAATTGTAATACAGCAATAATAATGTTTGAATAATAAATTTTATTTAGCGTTTGTATAAATTCCAACAAATCCCATCAAATCACCTTTACCCTTCGTCGTAAACCTACTGACTCCCCTACAGTTTAATTTAATGATGTTACTCTTATCCCTGTCAAACAGATCTGCTACCTTGGACTACATTTGGACAAGCAGTTAACCTGGAATCCTCACACCAGACTGAAACGACAGGAAACTCCACGTCGATTTCGACTATTACAGCACTTACTAGACAAACAGTCTAAACTTCCAATATATTACAAAAGACTGATCTACATGACTATAATAAGGCCAATCTGGACATATGGAGTTGAGCTTTGGGGCTTCACTAAACCTTCGATTTCCTCTCGTATTCAATCCTTACAATCCAAAATCCTTCGTAAAATCCTCAATGCTCCTTACTTTGCCACAAATAAAATCATACATAAAGATCTTAATGTTCCCTATGTAACCGATGTAGCCCGAACCAGATATCATTCCTTCCATTATAAACTCTCTAACCACTCAAACCCCCTAGTTTCTAATCTTGCATCCTCTTCCATTCCTGACAATCTACCGAGGCGCCTGAAAAGAAGACGCCACGAGACCAGCTAATGTAAAATGTCATTAGAGTGCTACCAATGGGTAGTTTCTCTACATGCCTGTAAAAAATTCAGCGTTTATATAACACTTTCATAATTCAAAATAACCCAACAAAACTAATGATCATAAACTTTTTCCGGCGGCCTATATCAAAAGTCTACTAATATTTTTTTATTTTCACTTATCCATATATGAAATATATAGTAAGAGAAAGTATTTGGATAGTGAAAAATTTCAAATTCCATTTTTCGACGGGTAAAATGGTTTGTGTGTTAAGATGCATGTGGTCAGCCTAGCTCAAAGTTTTAGGATGGTGAAACTACATATTTATAAAAAAATGTGTGCCTAGGATGCTATAGCAAGGTTTTCGTTAAGATCGCGCAACCGTGAATGCCACTTTATAGACTCAGTTTTTAACGTTTTTTCGATTGACTCGCTGAATCAATGTACAATTAAGTTGTCTTTAATATCAAATTATTCTCAATAGAATAGTCCAACAGGGCTTAAATGACAAAATTTGAAATAATTTTCCTCTAAAGTAGCTTTTATTTTGTTGATTTCAAAAAAATAATATATCCAGTTTTCAATTTTAGCAGTAATAAACAATGGATGAATATAAAATATAAAATAATTTAATAAATATTTAAAAGAGAAAAAAAAATGGATAATTAGAGATAACGTAATTCGAACAGTAAAAGCCGAGCCTGCTTAAACATTCCCCATTGCTTTACTGCTTCGTTTGTTAAGCTGTTGTATTCTTGGCTGGAACTTAATTTATTCATCATTTCCACCTCAAGAAACCTTATAATAAGAATTTTTGTAAAAAAAAAATAAAAATCTTTTGTTTGTAATTTTCGTCTTCAATATCTTGGATTTATTTATTTTTTTTAGAAATCACTAATATAGAGATAACATCAACATTAGCCAACCAATTTACAGAGCTCGCACAGTATCAGATTTATAGATATATTCAGAGTAAACGTTATGGGTCAGACGATGTGCTTAATGATAGCCAAAACCCTATAAATCTTATTTGATACTTCGTTTCATAAGATAAAGTTTATCGTCACAATTTAATGTTAATTTCAGTCCATTAGACATGATTACATAAGGAACCACATTCTTGGCCCACAATTTGCTAAGTACAGAACCACTATCAGAGAACATCGGACTGAATTAATGAGAATAATTTAATAGAATCTTCAGATCTCTGAGTCTGTTTACAAACTGTAAATCGCTTAAAGTTCCTAGCTTTTCCGCTCAGAACAGAGCTCCAAACGACCACTATAACTACCAACACAGCTACTATGTAATTATCTGGCATATCTTAATCTAACATCCGTTAAATTAAAAAGGGAAATTACAATGTTCAGAAATTTGTTTTGGAAACTAATTTTTATAACTTGTAAATTAATACGATATAATATAGAAAATTGACTCGACTTGAAATAGGCAATTAAGTTCGCGATAGTGAGAGTGAGCATTCTTCATAAAACAAAAAGAAATAAAATTATAAACCAAACCTATGTCGAAATTTTAATTAACATTAAATTCAATTAATTATTTTTTATATATGATTGTTTGGGAGTGGTTTAGTTTATTATCAATTAACACAATTTTGATCCTTTTTTTCCTCTCAACTTTTATTCTTTAAAATTCTCCTAAAACGTTTCGGCCCTCAGGCCATTCTCAAGGATACAACCTTCAATATTGATGTCATTGCTTTTTAAAAAACCCAAAATTGCAGGGTAATTGCCCTTGTCACATATAATTTTTGTTTTTAAATAAATTGATATCCTAGATTTAATACTTTTTTACAAACCACTTTCCCTTCTTTCATTTATATTTACAACTTAAATTTAATCATTTAAATATTCCATAAAAAAAATCACAACTAATTAAGTGTTTATAAAATATCTGTAATAGGCCACAACATCAACTAATAAAGGTGATTACTTCATATCACGTGTAAAATA
The DNA here is from genome assembly GCF_000696795.3 of Halyomorpha halys. Taxonomy (NCBI): domain Eukaryota; kingdom Metazoa; phylum Arthropoda; class Insecta; order Hemiptera; family Pentatomidae; genus Halyomorpha; species Halyomorpha halys. The sequence continues at coordinate 180,289 of NW_027104827.1, read as the reverse complement.
AACTTTAAACAATCAAAATCTTTGAAAATAATGCATAAATCATCAAGAATACTAAAGCAATAATAATATACAATTAGAGAAAGATCTGACTTGATGTGCTTTTTTTTTGGGATGTTATCATAAGAATATTTTAAAACATAAATTAAACCGAAATGCCACATTATTATAGTATACATAACTTTCAGTTCATCGTTTAAACATATTCCACTCAAACCCATTAGTTTCTAATCTTGCTTTCTCTTTTATTCCGGACAATCCTCCGAGGCGTCTGAAAAGAAGATGGCGTCGAGACCTCATATTGTAAAAATGTTTTTAGAGTGCTACCATTGGGTAGTTTCTCTACATGCTTGTACCATACCATTATGATTTCCTCAAATTTACTTGATGTATTTATGTACAGTTGTAAATATCAATAGATAAATTTAATAAAAAAGAATCATTCCAATACCTTATATCATTTGTACAATATTCACATTATGCATGAGATTCAGAATATATTTTTCACCTAGAACACATAAAGAAACTATGTTATTAAAAAAAGGTTTTTAAATTTATACTATTCTAAAATAAAAGTAAAAAGGTTCTTCCACTATCCTGACTTTGCCCGTATTTCTTTTAAAGAGAAAACTTTTAAACTCTAACTTTTTTTGTCAGTAGATATAATATCCTCTCCAGTGATTTTCATTTCGAGGAATTCTCTGAAGTATTTAAATTAATATCTATGCATGAAGTTCTGCTGTTAACAACCATAACAAGCCCATATAGCATCACATTATTATTTTAGAGTACTAGCAGATATAATAATGTGGATTAAAATATAACCTTGTGAATTAAAGAAAAAAATTATGAATTTCAATTCATTACATAAAATATATGAATGTGAAATATACATATATATAAGGTCACACTGATTCCTATTTTCGACTAATTTTAAATTTTAATTAACTATTTTGTTTAGTTAGGCTAACAATGTTGCTGGATTTAAGTAATTTTGTTTATCAAACAGTCCTCTGATCGCTATTATTAATTAAAGTTTTAAAACCAGGATAAATCCGTGGTTAATTATGGGATTTTGGGTCTACGATGGTAGATAAGATATGATAGTCAAAATAGTACAGAGCTGGGAAGAAAAAAAGTTATCTCACTCCAATTTTTGATTACTTCAATAAAAACTATGCAAAACTACAAGTCAAAATCGATGAGTCTGCCAAGTACAGGTAGAGGGATTAAAAGATGGTGGGTGTTTCAAAGCCTTAAAAAAACATTGCCTTTTCATTCGGAGCTCTATATCTTAAAAACCACCAACAACACTAGAAAATCGAAGAAACATTATTTAAAGAAGAGTAAAATTTCTGAAATGTTACCCCTAAAAGAGCTATTTACGTCCAATAGTTCTCGAGATATAGCTTTTTAAAAAGTAAAATTTCTTAAAAATCTACTGAAAGAATAGTAGTTAGTTAATTTATTTTGAGAAATCTATCTCAGGAACTATGTGATGTACAGATGTCTATTAGCACTCAAATTAAAGCTAGTTTAATGAAATATAAAGAAGAAGACCTTTACCTTCGTTGGAATAATAGGTTTCATGATATTTGCTAAAATAAATATATTTATAGTTGTTCGGACAATAAATTTGATTTATGAAAAACTTTATTTCAGAAACCATTGGACGTACTGATGTCTGCCAGCGCTCAAATTAAAGCTAGT
>NW_027104827.1:175506-177367 GCF_000696795.3 Halyomorpha halys | reverse complement strand
CTCATTACTAGAAAACTAATCTTAATGATTTTTTTTCCGCTACGTAAATAATATCTCATACACCACCTTAAACATCATACTTTATTGTCCATAAAAACGTTTAAACTTTTATCAGCTAATTTGAAAAACCTGAGCTTAATTGTTTTAGACTTCTGTAATTTTGCTTTATCTTTCAGGATATTTCCTTTTTCCTATTCTGCCTCTTTATTGTGGTAGTAGTTTTAAGATATTTTCTGTGGTATTCAAGCTCTCAATAACAACAATCAATTAAAATTACACTTAATTTCTCAATACATTTTCATGAAATTTAGAAATGAAAAAAAAAATTATCAGCACTACTAGTGTGCTGATATTATCTATTTACTTTTCATCTGCTATATTAAAATACTACTTACACTAAAATAAGTAATTTTTAATAACTAATGAATTTAACATAATTTATATTAATCATGGTAGTGAGATACTAAAAGGTACTTCAACTTGAGAGAGGCAACGAACCTCTGATCAATGCTGTTAACTGATGGATAAAATTCATCATGCGAGGGAGAAGACTTAGTGCCCGCATCCTCCTACATGATTCATACCATGCAGTCTCAGCTTAGTAAGAAATCAATCACTGCATCTTATGCTAATTTAAATATCTTCCTAATTTTATTCAGAAAAAGTACAAAAAAATTGTATTCCGTGGATTTTAACAAGAAATTCACAGCTGTTGTCAAACCAACATTTGACCAAAAAACGTTTTGTAATAGGATGTTGTAATTAGTATATTAGGCCAAATGTTCATGAGTTCTCGTCAGTACCTATTCCTAACTTTTACAGACTTTTACAGACTTAAAAGGACATGATAAAAACAGTTTTAGTGTGTTCACCTTTCGGGACGAAAGACGGAGTTGTCCCATTAAACTCTTTAATGGTCCGTCTTTCTGGAAATACTTCAATTGAAATGGTAAATTTGAATATCTGGTAAATTTTTTCTAGAATGCATCTTTGGGCAAAAAATTATTTGAACCACTTCCAGTTCAAAAATACATTAATTGTGATTGAAACAATAATCATAAAATCACAGTCACAACTTTTTCGTTTGAAGTATTCAAAAACCGGCTATTACAATTTATTATTAAATTTTCGAACCATATATGTTCACTCTCTCTAACTTCTAATCTCTAACTTATGATATTTCATGTGTAATAACAATGGTATTTGTTTAGACGAATTAATATCGGACAATTAGTTAATCCTACGCGTCCTGGATGTGTTAATCGCTGAAATTAAAAAACGATTTTTTTTTTTTTTTTTTACGATTTGAGAAAACACTTAATTTTAAACAAAATCGTTTAAGGATTTTCCAAAAAGAATCCGCCATCATAATTTAAGTTTCTTTGACCGGTTGAGACTAAAAAGGATGTCATTATGATAAAACCTCAATTATAATGATGTCTTCTTAAGTAATATAAAACTATTTCGTTCGTTAGGTTTTTTCGCCCCCGTTCCCTTCACCGTTTAAATAGTCAACAATAGTCACCGTATTTCAGTGCTATTTTTATATTATTATAAAACTAAGTAATAATAATCATACCGTATTTTGGATATGAAATATCCATTCTGAATGGTACTATTTTTAAAATCCGGAGGTGAGGGGCATCGTGCTGTTTCGCATAGAAGATAGAGAAAATAAAAACATTAATTAATAAAGACAATAGATAATGGTAAAATAATAAGAAAACAGAAACAGAAGTTGAAAAAGAAGTGTGGGGGAGGGAGAGGGGATGCATCAGAAGATGGAGTTATAAGATGATGTTGATAGGGTTTTAGGAACCTTTCCTGCCCTGTCACCTCGCAGGAAGGGGGATGGAGTGAT
>NW_027104827.1:173417-175456 GCF_000696795.3 Halyomorpha halys | reverse complement strand
TTATGATATTTCATGTGTAATAACAATGGTATTTGTTTAGACGAATTAATATCGGACAATTAGTTAATCCTACGCGTCCTGGATGTGTTAATCGCTGAAATTAAAAAACGATTTTTTTTTTTTTTTTTTACGATTTGAGAAAACACTTAATTTTAAACAAAATCGTTTAAGGATTTTCCAAAAAGAATCCGCCATCATAGTTTAAGTTTCTTTGACCGGTTGAGACTAAAAAGGATGTCATTATGATAAAACCTCAATTATAATGATGTCTTCTTAAGTAATATAAAACTATTTCGTTCGTTAGGTTTTTTCGCCCCCGTTCCCTTCACCGTTTAAATAGTCAACAATAGTCACCGTATTTCAGTGCTATTTTTATATTATTATAAAACTAAGTAATAATAATCATACCGTATTTTGGATATGAAATATCCATTCTGAATGGTACTATTTTTAAAATCCGGAGGTGAGGGGCATCGTGCTGTTTCGCATAGAAGATAGAGAAAATAAAAACATTAATTAATAAAGACAATAGATAATGGTAAAATAATAAGAAAACAGAAACAGAAGTTGAAAAAGAAGTGTGGGGGAGGGAGAGGGGATGCATCAGAAGATGGAGTTATAAGATGATGTTGATAGGGTTTTTGGAACCTTTCCTGCCCTGTCACCTCGCAGGAAGGGGGGATGGAGTGATAGACTAGAATATTGGATTGAAAGAAGAAGGAAGGCTGTCAAAGAATTTAATGTGTCTCTGTGCGATGTGTTGTACAGTTTCTCGCTGTAGTGTAAGCGATTGTTAAACCCTGACCAATTATATAGTGACATAGAACCAATCATCGCCATTGGACGCCGAAGATCGCTCGCGGTCCCGACCGAAGTCAAAGCAGGAACCGAAGGCTCATCAAGGGACGACCCTTAGCCAATTTGCAATCAGTGTAGGCGCTCAGATAATTGTGCGGATCAAAGTGACACAATCAGCTACCACCTCCCTCTCAGCTTGGTCCTCATCGCTGTCTGGAATGAATTGTAACGAACCTTACCTAACTTCCTACTCTCTTCTTATCAGTCCATTTTAACAACCTTGATTATCTGTTATGTCGACTAAGCAATAAATAAACAGAGATTGATTTTATTAAATTAGTAAATTGTAGAAGCTTCTTAAATATTAATTTGTTGTCAAACAGACACTGAAACTCAACAATAAGTACCATACTAATAATTAGAGTATCGCTTATTAAATCACAAGGTTCCTTTATGGAAGAAAATAAAATTATCCTGTAAAACATCAAAGATTATTTTAAACAGGATTAAAACGAATGCGTTATTGATTACAAATACACCATTGGGTCATTCCTGGAATGAAGCGTGGTTCACTGAATCACAGGAGGGAGAACAACTAAGCCACTTGAATACCTTTTGAAATTACGTCAACAATGTTCCTATTCAACAGACCCACCCTGCTATGCTGAGGACTCACATTCGACAAAATATCACCTGGTGGCAGTAAACAAAAACATCTTTGTGACAGAAACAGCTAAAAAATAGAAAATCTGTCGGAATAATTCAGTTAACTTGGATTTTATTTTTACTAGCATTACATATACTTGTAATAATATTTTTAATGCAAGTGTAAATATCAATGAATAAATAAAATCTAGTACGTTCTGCGCATCACACAACTTTTACTACCAGTTTGATTAGCAACCGAGTTGGTCATTTCTCTCTCCCTTTTCTCTTTTTTTAATCCTTTGTTTTACAAGAATAAACATTTAACTTATATATAACTCAGTTTGTAATAATACTCATATTTACAATAATAAATTATTATTGTAAATATGAGTCATTCTTTCACCAAATGAGCAGCATGTTTAGGGGGTCATTTTCCAAGTAAAGCGCATAATTGAATGTTAAATTTTTCCATACTTATTCTTAATTTCTTTTTCTAGAAATATCAGCATATTAATGTTGATTCATGATAGCATCAATAACACAAAAGCCTCCAAACCCACCGACAACTGATCTACAGTGCCAAAATATTACAC
>NW_027104827.1:169490-171828 GCF_000696795.3 Halyomorpha halys | reverse complement strand
AAAAAGAATAGTAATTCGTGTTGTGTCTTACCTTTTACTACCTTTGGTATTAATAATTTTTAGTGGGATATCCATTGTTTTAATTACCAAAAGTTACTTTATTGAATCTTGTTGTTACAAACTATAATGGCTTATAAACATATTATTCATTTCATTAATTTGTCAATTAATATCAATAAATAAATCTGAAAAACAAAAGAATCGATTTCCCAAGCATTAATGAAAATAAAAATCATATTAAATCATAAAATCAAGATTTTAAGAAAAATATGAATGAATTATGAGCCAATAATATACAATAGTTATTGACCTTAGCCTAGAGCACAGCACTAACTGGTTATGTCAGCTTGCTTGATGTGCCGCTAGATAGAGCTAACATCAATTGAATAAATGAAAACTTACAGAAACCTCATTGTTTTTAAAACAAAACGTTAGATAAGTTGAATAATAAGATTCGAATTATCTAATTTTTAAGTTTTACTTTTAATTCTGTAAAATATACAAAAAATGCTTATTATCAATCAAATCGTAACATGTTAGTTTTAGAGCTTTACAAAAAAATGTGTATTATTTTAGGATTTGATTACATATTATTTAATTACATAACGTTTAGTGCTATCTTATAGTATATCCACAGTGTTTTATAGCAAAGAATTTTTAGAGGTAAACGATTAATTTATGTTTTTTTAAAATTTCAAATGTCGGAATTCTTATTTCAAGTTAAAGATATTCCAGTTCTCTTTGTTCAGCACTAAATCTAAAAAATAAATGGACGTCAAGAACCGGACAAACATTTTTCTTGCGCTGCGAATACGCTTCAGTTTTGAGGAAACGAGTTAATCATAGGAACAGTGCATATTAACATCGCTATATATTTTCGCGCAACAACAAAAAAATAGCAGTGGTCTGGTGCACTAACAGAGCCACAGATTTCTACCACCACTATATGCAGATTTCAGGTTCCTTTAAGAGAGATGGGATATCTAATGAAAATTATATATATTCAAATTAGTTATAAACTAAGTATTTCGGCATAGAAATATTATTCTAAAATACGGATTATTTTTTATAATATTTAAATTATAAATATATAGTTTTCTGATGTAGTTATATTTTTAAATATGTTTATTGAATCAATATTTTAGGTATTATTAATTAATTAACGCGGACCACAACGCGACACTTTGTAGAACCATACTGCAGTGACTGACGCGACATTTTTGTAGTGCAGCGTCAAACGTGTCCCAATACGCAACTAAGCTTAAGGTAACCATCCCTAACTAGACTTTTTTGGAAAATGGGCATACAACACTTAAAACAAGGTTTTATTATGAATACTATGTAAAGACCTGGTTTTATTATTTTTAATAATAGTTAATTGGAGTAAAATAGAGGCACATGTTAGAACGCATAAAGTCACAATCCGAAAATTCAATCTTAATTATATTACCGGCGGTTAATAGTGTACGATAATACACCTATTGAGAAGGAGATTCTTAACTGATAGCTTTCGTAATTCAAAAGCGTCGGCGGTAACAACTGGCAATAGAATAAAAAAGAATTTTAATAAGTAACACGGTTGAAAAAAGAGGGAGCGAGATTCAGAAGATAGGGATCGAAGCTCCTGCTGCTGATTCAATTTCTGAATGAGAAAGAATTAGAGCGGCCCCAAGCTATACATTAGGCATAACTCACTGGGAGCCGACTTCTTGATTAAAGGTACGGGATGCTATAAGTGGACCAGTCTCAGGGATTATACCAGGCGTCAGTCCACGCTGGGTGGGTGTGGCATGGAGAAGGCTTCATTTTGTTGAATGCTCTCACTGACAGTATATAAATAAATTCATTTGTCCAATTATCTATATATACATAAAGATATTTTATAATGTGTTCTTATAATAAAAATGAAAATATCAAAATTTATTTACTTACATTTTACTTGTACAAATATAAAAATTCGGATCGCAAAGTTGTTGCTCGTCCAGCTTTACATTATTTTGTAATGATTTTTTAATGCTAAATTTGAAAGATAGTTTGATATGAATGAAAATGCCTAGTAAATAAGCTACAACATTAATCATATGTAATAACTCATTTAAAACTACAAAGAATTATGAATGTTTTATTGAAATAAAGCAATCAAATTTCATTTTAGAATATTTAATTTTGAACTCAATAATACGTCATCAATGCTGCGGTAACTCTAAATCAGAATAAAATTAATTATATAATTTTAATACTTTATTAAATTTAAATTTATCTGCAAACATGACTTTGTTCTAGAACGTTAATTTTGTTTTTTTTTAAATATTTTTTAGCTAATTCAATTATCGAAAGG
>NW_027104827.1:145274-165135 GCF_000696795.3 Halyomorpha halys | reverse complement strand
TTTATTTATTTTTCATTCATTCCATTTCAATTAGTTTTTCTTCTTTTTTTGTTTGTATTTTGTATTTGCTACAAACATTTTACAAGCCCATCGGTATGTCTCTGGCCGAAATATAGGTTAATATTTAAGTTTTTTTAAAATCAATATTTCAATTAATTCATTAGCAATAAATAATAAAATCTTTATTATGAATAACAATGCAGTTCCTGCAATAGTGCAATTCTTTTGTAATCTGTAACACCAAATATTTAAAAAAAAAGTTGAATTAGGAAAGTTCAATGGAGCCAATTTATTCTACTTGTTTAGTATTTATAAAAAGAAAAACAATTTTGATGAATAAATAATTATAATAATTCGATAACTGTATCCATTTCCTATTTAGCGTAATTCTATACTTTAACGTCAAGTATAATCATTCAATTATATACTGATTTATTCTAAAAATTAAATAATTATTTACTTTAGGATAAGATCCTTGACCAGACACCTAAAAATTAGGAATGTTTTTGTAAATTGTTAGTTTTTTTTTTTTTTTTATGCCATATAACGATTCTCACTAGCCTATTATTTAATTGGAAAAAAACTAAAGAGTTATAAAATTTAAGATACAATTATGAATTTGATTGGGTTCAGTGGCCTAAAGTAGTCCACGTATAGGATGTTGTTAATCGATTCCCATGGTGAGAAACCCTGTTTTAGTTAATAATCTAAAAAATAACCATTTGTAGCGAGGAAGACAAATAGGATGGGCAAATTGGTCCTAAACACCCTATAAGTCGGTATTTGAACTTGGACCATGGGCGGGGTTTTTGTGTGCAGTTGTTAGAAAATGAAGTTTTTAAGCACGGAAATTAATAAACACAATTTATTTTCAGAAATAAAAAATGAATAGTTTATCCACACATTATATTAAAGTGTCAAGAAATCTCGGATTTGCAGATTGAAGTCTTCAGTGCAGCATTAAAAATCTGCAAATCTTTTAATCAAAATTAAAACACGAAAAATATGATACTATGTTCTACAATCAAAGTCATACAATTGAATTGGCAAACTTTACACAAATGATTCAATTACTTCAGAATCGTGCGATGAAATAGGTTAGAGAATGGCCATGTGAGGTTTCGATACAAATATATAGATATGAGTAAACACTTATATTGATTTTGGAATGATCGATAATATCATTTAAATATGGATGAATTCACAACATGGCAAGTACGTACCCGATCTGCTAATAGAGAACCAATAGTACAAGAGCCCAAGAGGAAAAAAAAGGCAGTTATATCACCCCAATTTTTTATTACTTTAAGGAAAACTATGTATAATTCATAGTCTAAATTGATGAGTCTGCCAAGTATAGGTAGGGGGAATAAAAAATGGCGGCTGTTTCAAAGCGATAAAAAAAACTAATTTTTCATTCGGAGCTTTATATCTTAGAAAGTAGGAACAACACAAGAAAGCCAATGAGGACGTCATTTAAAGAAGAGTAAATTTGCTAAAATATGAGCCCTAATTAGTTATTTACGTTAAATAGTTTTTGAGATATAGCTTTTTAAAAAGCAACATTTCATAAAAATGTTGTATGGGACGTACTAAAAGATCAGTAGTTGGTGAATTTATTTTGAAAAATTTATATCTCAAAAACCATTTGACGTACAGATGTCTATTAGCACTCAAATTAAAGCTAGTTTAATGAGCTATAAAGTAGTTTATGATGTTTATCTTCGTAGGAGTAATAGTGTACATGAAAATGCTAAACTAAATTGATTTATAGTTGTTTGGACACATTCTTATTTGCCAAATTTATATTCATATGTGAATATCATAAAAACTACTGCCCCTACGAAGATAAGTGTCATAAACTACTTTATAGTAACTTAAATTTCCTTTATTCTGTTGGCAAACAGATGTGCGTCTTATAGATCTAGTGATATATTTTTTCAATAATCCAACATTTTATACGAACAACCAGAAATTAACATTTTGTGAGTTTATTTTGTCAAATATCATAAAAACTACTTCTCCTACAAAGATAAACTTAATTTACTATTTTGTAGTAAATTTAACTAGCTTTAATTTGAGTGCTGGCAGACATCTGTCCGTCCAATGGTTTCTGAAATGAAGTTTTTCATAAATCAAACTTATTGTCCGAACAACTTTCTAGACCGATAAACCGATTTTCTAGTGTTGTTCCTACTTTTTAAGATATTGAGCTCCGAATGAAAAATTTGTTGTTTTTTTTTTATCGCTTTGAAACAGCCGCCATGTTTTATTCCCCCTACCTATACTTGGCAGACTCATCAATTTTGACTAGTAATTATACATAATTTTCACTGAAGTAATAAAAAATTGGGGTGAGATAACTGCCTTTTTTTCTTCCCGGCTCTTGTACTACAAGTTAAGCATAGATGGTGCACTTGACACTGTTTCATTATTTTATTATGATTACTAGCTGAAGTTTGCCTCGCTTCGTTCGGGTAAATTCAAACAGTTCCTGTCAAGTTTGAATTTAAATGCGGAAATTTAAAGCTAAGCCAGATCACCATATTCTCAGGACGGTTGTATTTGAGACATTCAGTCGTAAAATATGATATCTAACATTATTTGAAATTAAAGTATTTGTCATTACCGGATTATTTATAGTAGAGTTCATTGATTTTGGTAAACATTTGAAGGAAATTTAAACTTTCAAAGTAAAATGTTAAAATAATTCATTTAAATTAAAATTAATACAAAATATTAAAATATGATAACTGGTTGAAGGTGGAATGTCGTAACTAACAAACATAAAAGCATTTTATTTTGTTTCTACTTAATTTCATCCATTTATTTTGCTAGAATACTTACTCTAAAACTACATTTTTCATGTTATTATTTGCTGTAGTATTTTTATTTATAGTAAATGCATAAATTCTGTAGCAAGCAATGTACAACTAATAATGAGAAAAACATTATACTTCAAAATTAATTCCGTAATATCATAATTTTTGTCCTAATGCCTTATTTACTGCGATATAAAATTCTAATCTCACTGGAAATTGCTGCATTTGGAATCAAAACGACAAGTAGATTTGAGCAAATTCATTAAAATAAATATTCTTTTCTCTTCTTCTTTTACTAATATTGATTTTGATTCAATAATATTGCTGGATAAAGTTAACTCTGATTCAGGTCATTCTTCTTCTATTGAACAATCTAAAAAAAAAAAATAAATAAATACTGTACCACAACAACCCATAAAGCGTCAGGGGCTCAGTACTTTGTAAGGAAATACTTAAAATTACTAGACCAACGGTAGTGCTAAAAGATCATTTGGTCAGAATCACATAAAACAATCTTAATCAATCTAAATTTATCAATAAAATGATCGTTGATCCTATTTTTAATCTTCAACTTTAAACTAAACTTTAAAAAAAAAAAATGTTTAATAGTTAATTTAAGGAGATAAGAGAAAAAATATGTGTTCCAGGATGAAAATACATTTTTTTAAATAAGTGTAGTAATGTATACTTATTACATACTGTTGGAAACTTAAAGATTTTAAAAAAAAATTGAACGTATCGAATTGAAAATTGAAAGTCGTAGATTTCTTTACTGAATCTGATAAATATTTTCATCACCATAGTTTATATAAATAGTTATTTATTAAAATTCAGCCTTTCAGTTAGACTAAATCCACAAAACTATTCTTCGTATTTTCCATAAAATATTCTATAACTATTTAGCATTAAATAAATGTTTAAGAGATGAATGTAAGTTTTATTAAACTGTCATATATATATTTCTATTCTTTTTAACTTATATTATATTTTATATATAACTTATATATCTTTTATACTTATATATATATATATTTCTATTCTTTTTATATATATATATTTCTGCCATATTCTTGCAAACGAAAAATGTTTAAATTCAGCAATGAGAAACATTGTTACAGGTACTTACTGACAACTATTGAAAACTGCAGTGTTTCAATCTATCAACTGGAACGCTCATTCAGAAAATTAGCACGCCACATAGAATAAACATATCAGTTCTCAGTTCTCAAATGAGCAAGTATAAATTTTAACTCATAAGAGGGTGGTCAGTGAAAGTTGTGTGATTCATTAATTTATTCTGATACAATACCTACTCTAAAATTAATTTTTTCATATTATGATTTGTTGAAGTAATTTTATTTTTAGGAAATAGGTAAATTCTGTAGCTACATGTTTCACGCATCCCAACATATTTTTTACTGCTGAAAAAGTAAATAACTACATGGAATTTGTGTAATTGTGAACCATCTTCCAATATAATTTATCCTAACTGTTGTCAATATTACATAAATTGTAGAATAGTTCAATATGGCCAATTATACAATCAATTGGTTATAATCAATAATGTAGATATCTAAGACAAGAAATATAATTATTATTACTATAAATTCAATTGGGTGAGTGTATCCACAGATTTGCGAGTTTTTTCGCACAACTTTGGTTTTTCCTACTTGATCATTGAAACATAGAACTCACACATTTTTTTCTTAAATATCATTGAAGGGAAAAAAATTATTGCAAAAAATACATGTTGGTTTTTATTATGGAATAATTGCAAGCGATTACCGAAAATATGTAAGCATAAACTAATGTCACATTTGATTAATGTAGAAAGAAAAAATGTAAAATGGAAACTAAAATTGGGTGGGGTAGAAGTTATGGTCTTTGGATTGCGGTAATAAATACAAAATGTAACAATAGATCATTACAAAAATACCAACAGTAATTTTAGCTTTCCTTTACCATTTCAGTCTCCATACTCGGTTGAACCCACTGGCGGGGTAAAATAAAAACTTATTTTTGATATCACTTGCAGCAGACGTTTGGCTGTTTTTTTTTTTTTTTACATTTGACGGGGAAATTTTCAGAACTCGGTTGTTTTTTGGGATACATTAATTACTTCGGAGATCTTGAAACGTCCTTCGAATGATTTTTGAGTCCATGTGGAATTTTACAATTTTGAGAATATTTTATAATTTTCTCAATTACATTTTTGTGTATAACAATGACTTCAAATGACTTTTTGCACAGTTTTTTTTTTTATATTCAATATTATATACAAACATTGATCTAATTAAAGCCTGTAATAAAATAGATAATATTCAATTAAATAAGCAGTGCATCAATTTTGTTATTATGATATAATATGCATTTGATATTCACTTATATATCCCTAAAACGTAAATACTATTAGGTTCTCACGAGATGTTAAAACAAAAGCTTTAGGTTAGGATGTTAAAAAAATTAATAATTTGAAAAATGTTAAACCCATTAGAATTATTTATTATGATTATTGCTCTTAAAGACGTATCCAACTTACATATAGCACAAACATATTTTTTAAATTGATCTTAGAAAAATTGAATTTTATTCAATATCCTACACTATCATAGCTGATCAGATATTGAACTTATTTTGAGAGCTGAAGTTTATTTCGTCAAGAGAGTAAATATGGAAGTAGATTAAAATGGATCTATTCACTTTACTTTTGCATGTTTTTCCCTCAATAGGTTGCCTGGTTAAGTCAGACCGTCCCTCCACTTCTCTCTGTCCTACCAGTCCTCCAAGAAGTCCTTCCACCGGGTTCGGTGTCTTCCTCTCCTCTGCCTTCCTGGTTCTTCCCATTGGAATTCCATTGGATTCCCGTTGGCGGGTAATCCTTAGGCATCTCCTCCAGAAATCCATCTCTGCCGCATTTAGTTTGGATTAGAGTCCTGGGTTAAGTGTCCATGTTTCTGCGCCGTAGTTAAGGATCTATTCATTTTAATTTACTTCCACACTTTTCCTTTCTTATGGTATTCAATATTATATTTAAATATTGATGTACTTAATCATCAAGTATCATTGTATGATAGAATACACATTATGGCTTATAAACTATCCTTGGTGATTTTTTTCTTCAAAATCTTTGCTTCTATTATGACTTTTAACATTAAAAATAACGTTTTATCAGTTCCATAATTTATAAAACTAGATTTTTTAACCAATAAATGGTAAATATAGTTCTAAAATAATTGTTTAAGGTCAGAAGACTAACCCGTATAATCAAAAACAATTGAGGGATTAAAAACTATTTTAAATATTCTTCACTTGTCGCTTGCCCTTGTATCCTTCAATTGACCGGTTTTAACGACTCAACATATTCGGTATTATAAATATAAATAAGAAGAAAATATATTGTATATACAAAAATCAATTTAAAATAACGTCATTTATGTCTGAAAAATATATAGTAATTTTTTTTTTCTGATCATAAACAGAGGATCCCAAGACAGGAATGTGTTTAATTCGTTTCAGAATGAATATTGCATGACAGTGGATGAGCTAAATTAGAGAGGGCACGCAATGTTAACCGCTTCGTTCTCAAATCTGTTCCAAGAAACTGCTACTGCACGATACCTCTGAACAAATCCGATTTAACAGTTCTAACTTCACTAAGAACTTTTTAACTCTCTCTACTTACATGAACAAATTACAATGAAGGTTCTACTTTGTATGTCTAAAAGTCTGATCATTATATGAACATAGTGATCGTATTTTAAATCTCATCAATGATTGGGTTAATAGATTATTTGGTTTGTTCATAAAATGTAATTTAATATTATACTAAAATAATAGTAGTTAACTTACGGGTAATGTTATTCTTGTTTCATACCAGGGTTCCTTGGAACACTAGGGTTCCACGAAATAATTTAGGAAAGGATTATCCGACGTTAAGTCAACAGTTTTGAACTTTACCATCACAGCTTTTCTTCAATTATGCACAAGTTTTGTGTAAGTATCCTCGCCTTTCTTAGTTTGTACTAAAAAGGCGGCATTTGAAAATCTATTGGTACCAAATGATTCTTCCATTTAACTACTTTAACAAATAGTTTCACCATTTTTCTTTTTCTACTAACTTGGCGGGTCCCTTCGCCAAGAAAAATGATTAAAAGCCACTGTATTAAGGATTGGGAAACCCTACCACATTAAGATCCATTCGGATCTTTTGCGACCTACTTCTTTATCTAGGAAATCACATAGGAATTGTATTATATATAGCGAAGTACATCAAGTCCTCAGATTACTGTAATACCAATTTATATTCAGGTTCAATTAGTGCCTGTTTTAATTTCTCTAATCTGTAGAAGGCTACGTTAACGTCCTATATGCTCAGTATTTTTTTCATCTCTGCCGTCAGTGGCAACTGCTTGCATCCACTAATTTTATCTTCTTGATCCGAATATGCACCTGGTTAAATACAAGGCTTATTCTGACGCCTACTCTAGTTCTCCATTAGTACATGACTGGGGGAGAACTTCCAGCATTAGCCCGTCATTATTCGGAAGGGTTCGAGGAAACCTTTGTTTTCTTTGATTTCCTTTTAGTTTTACAACTGAGTATCCATAAATTGAATTTTCTTAGGTCCTTTAACCAATATAATTTCATGTTTTTTCACAGTATCGAGGATTTAAATTGTATCATCTTCTCCAAGGTACATTTTTTCTTCATCTAGTGATATCTTTTCCTTATGGACTTCTTTACGGTTGAACATTATCCCAACCACCGTCCCTCACCTCAGAAGTAATGGTTAGCGATAACAACTCCCCTTTCTTCTTTGATTCCAGTGTCAAGTTCTCCTCTAAAGTAAACCTGCCATTATGATTGTTTCTCCACATACTAAGTAAACATTAAGGAAAAATCATTAGAAATTCCCCCCACCTTAATTTTTAGAGAAATCTCCATCTTCGTTAAGTCGTCTTAATCCATTTCCATAAGTATCGAAAGAAATAACGGTGGTCTGTAGAAGGGTCACATCTTCACTTTTAAACATCTTCTCAAGACCCCTGCTGTAGGTTTTGATGTCCCTTAACTAATCCCTTGAGACTGAGTCAAGGAATATTCTCTCCTCAATCTCTTTATCTCATTCACTTAATCGAATTCGATATAATTATTTTTCTGTCCGCCACAGTAAAAAAATAATAAAAAAATGTTTATATCTCACTAAAACCAAAAGTATTAGAATTTTGTATTTGATTAGAGTTGGTGTTCGAGAAAAGCCCATTGTGAGTCTCAACTTTTCCCTACCTTTTTCCTCATTTTTTGTCTCGATTTTCAAGCATTGATGAAACAATTAAATTTCATTTTTTTTATCTTTCTAAAATAAAACAGGGGGGAAAGTGACTTTAGTTATGATTCAGAGATGAAATTCTCTTGATCGTGCTTATCAATAATTAAATTTTTTACAACGCTCTAAATGTAAAATTTGAGAAAAGTAACAATGAATTATTTAGAAAGAGTTCACATATTTATCATTGAAACCTTTTTTATGAAATATGTATATTGAAATTTCATTTGGTATTTATTAATATTTTGGTATTTATTTATTAATTTATAATGTTTGTAATTTTTATTTAGATGTTTCAGAATTAATAAATAATGCAGCCAAATTTAAAATAATCTTTTTTTTCCATCAATCAAAACAATTAAATAAAATAATAATAAATTTCTTCTGAATACAGATAACTATCATCTGTTTGGCTTCAGGTTATTAAGGAAACAGAATTGAGAAATTTCCATTAAAGTAAAACAGAGACACAACATCGTAAATATACATACATTAAATCTGATTTGTGATTCAAAACTTAAACACAAATCACTTTAAAATCCCTATATTTGATATAGATAGCCTCTACACTCGGAAAACAATCGTTTAGGAACAGAACAGATTAAAGAATTTATGAAAATGAGATGGTTTTCCGACTTTACGACCGGGGAACTGAAAGGTGACTGCATAAAACGGGGGATAAAGATTACTCCCAGCGATACTAGTTATGAATATTCAGACAAGCCAGCTTGTAAATATTGTAAAACCTTTGAGCTTATCCCTCATCTTATTACTAAAATGTTAATACTAACCCTAAAGTGTTATTTATATGCGGCCATCGATTACCAAATGTCACAATATTCGTGTCGTTGTTTTAATAATTAGATCAACCAGCCACCTCACATAATATTATATACGTAAGCAATTGATCCTAAATCAATTTAAATAAATTCTTAACAAATTTATTCAGATTAAATTATGAGGTTTAAAAAGAAAAGTAAAGAAGATTGTTCCAATACCCATTATCCAAAAGTCGGTTATTGAATTTAGAATACATAATAGATACAATAAACTCCAATAAGCCAAAGGTAATACATTTTATTCATTAACAACTATTTTTTGGCATCTTTCTGAGTCGATCAATACCTATAATTTATGGAAGGTAAATCATATGTTTGTGTTGAAAACTATTTTAATAAACATAGTTGTCCGAATTTAAGGTAATCCGGCATTGTATGACAATATTAGCTGTTCTGTTTTGAATTTAAGGGCAATAATTACTTATGGTTATCATTGTCCTCAAAATTAAAAAAAATGTAATTGGTTACTGACTTTTTATGTTGATTAAAGATAATTACAAGATGCACTTGGGTGTAAAACAAGGTAACCGATAATATGCAAGTCAGATCCAGGATAGGGTTAATAATTAATCAATGGAATTGAATCACAGAAATGTATTGTATAAGAGCATATAATATCATGAAGCAATATTGATATGTAGCAGCTGGAATTTTGAACTTAAACTAAGTTCTTTTGTCGGCATACCAAAGGAACCGTCTTGCTTGGTCAATGACCCGATCGGCAAAACATTGAAAGTAATGTATAGATGTATGTAGATACCAGATGTGGCCTGGGGCACGCACCCAAAGACACTGTTAACCGCATAGGTACGGGTACCTAAACAGCCCTTATCTCACACCGGGCACGCTAAAAATCCCGCCAAAGGCAACGGCCTCTGTCAAAGAAGAAAAATCGCCTTAATTTGAAGATGAAAGGGAGGAAAAATACCAACTTTTGCCGAAGGTCATTGGACCTTCCCACCCTATCTGAAGGGTAAATAAAAGAGAGTGGGACCATAGGACCAATGAGAAGAACGGAGATCGGAAGTGGGGAGGAATTAGAAAGAGAGGGGAGAAAGGAAGTAAAAAAGAGAAGGAGGACGATGGAAGAGGATAGTTTTGCAGCGAACAGAGTTTGCAAGAACAGGTTGGCAGGAAACAATTGAGAGGCAGAGGAAGAGCACTTGAAGGAGACAGTTGAAGGGCGGTGGAGAGCAGCTGACCAGTTATAGGCCAGAGGAGGAAGTCACATATCGCAGGGATTCAGCAGCGGCCACCGGAAAATGATGAAATGACGCGGGACCCAAGATCCGCTCTGCTACTACTGCCAAGATTAACAGGCGCACCAAAATAAGTAAGACCTTTTCCGTAGTAATTTGAATGGCAATAATAGAATTGATAACTTAGAGTGAGAATAAATAACAAAGATCCCAACTGGTACTTCTTAATTCATAATATAATAATTAAAGGATAAGGAAACAGATCTATCATGCTCTCTCATAATATTATTTTTGCAAATGTATATATGATTGTTAAATATAAAACATGTAACAAAGACTTTACTTTATAACTAAGAATCCCTGCATGCCACCTCATATATAATAGCATAGTAAATTGGTGAACACGATACCGTTGAAGAAGAACTACAATGATTAATTATACATATTCATATAATTCATACCATGGCGAGAGGGTCTATGGTATCTAGTGTTTGAATTAAATACAACGCATACTTTTTCAGTCGGTTCAGGAACCGATAGAAATACATAATATAAATACATAGAATATAAATATAAATCCATGAAAATATAAATAAATGGAATATAATATATGTACGAGGAAACCCTAGTCGGGCTTAAAACACCCGAAGCCCCGTACAAGGCATAAATTATGGCATGTGAAGGAACTCAGTGATGGCCTTCCTATAAAAGATGAATGAGGAACGAAGGAGATACTAAAAAACAAGAACAGATGAATGAGAAGTTAAATATAACGATGAACAAAATAAACATCAACAAAAATGAAGGAGGAGTTAAATAAAACTATACTAAAGAATAAAGAGTACTTAAAGAAAAGATCCTTTGTAGAGCTGGTAAAAATAGACGAAGCGGCAAGAAATGTTGAAGAGAAAATAATAATTGTTGCAGCGGATCTCAACGCAATAGAACTTTGCTGCCAGGAACACCACTCGACCTGTGATTAGAGCAATAACTCATCTGGGAGACCAGCAGTTCAAGAAGGGCTAGGGACGCCATCGAGCCATACACCACCTGTATATTTAATTGAAGTTTCTATTAAGGTAATAGAGGGTGAATCGCCGTTGAAAGAACGGGACCGAACCCTTTCTTTCCGAAAAGTGTAAGCTGTCCAATAGTAAAAAGCATATCCCAATTGAATTCATTAGTCGCCTCTAGTTAGAATATGATATTTATGGGAGATATGTGCTCCTAGAGCACTTCTTGAAGGACCATCTGCTGAATGACGCATTAGCATGGTACTCAAACAGTCAGGGGACTATGGCAACGTTTGAAGAATTCAAGGAGAAGTTTCTATTAAGGTTCCACGGGCCTAAATATGATCAGTTAATTTTAGAGGAACTCAACTATGGACAATACTATGACAGGCCATACCTTTCCCCAACCGAATATTTGAGTAGGATGCCCTTCCGAGCTAGAGCGTGTCAGAGCAAACTCGAAGACCCGTACATTTGTACGACGCTAGGGCGTCACCGAAGATCGAGGAGTTAATAATATACCAAGGAATTGACGATATTGACCGATTCATGCAAGTATTAGAGTACGGAAAAGATTATACAGTCCAGGGAATACTGCTCCCCAAGACAGTCAAGCTCGAGTTCTGGGATTAAAAGGAGCCAACCAGAAGGAAGGCTCCAAGAATATGGACGAAATCAAGGAATACCTGGCTGGAGAGAATTCCAACAGCCAAGAGGGCGGTTCTAAAATGAAAGCGGTAAATTCCAAGGTAATTATGGGAACGAACAAGCCCACGTCCTCAGTACAATCCTCAAGGAACTAAATGAAATACTGCATAAATACTCAGACGTCTTCTCCAATTGTCCAGGACAGATTAAGAAAAAGAGTACGCATTAAGGTTGACGATGAACCAGTCCGCGTTAAACCGCACCCGATCCCATTCCATAAAAGGGAAGCCATAAGGGAGGAAATAAACAAAATGCTAGAGGACGATATTATCTGCACAAGCAAAAGTCACTATTTAAACCCCATCATCGTAGTAAACAAGCTAGATGGCCGGAAGCCAAATAATAAACTATATGCAGACTACGAACAATCGGAGAGCATCGATGGCATTTTGAAGTACAGCAACGGAAAAAGAGTCTTTACCACCATAGACCTCACCAAGTTCCCCTGAGTGAATTTTGCAGGAAATACACGGCGTTCATGCACGAAGGAAGGATATGCGAGTTCCAGAGACTTCCGTTTGGCTTGAAGGCTTTAGCAGGCTTAAGTACAGGACTTTCCCAAATATTAGGAACACTAAATAACCAAATCCGACTCTATGTAGATGACCTTTTAGTGGTGAGTGAAACCCACTTAGAACGTATAAAAATTTTCGAAGAGCTGCTGGGCCTGCTGAAGGAGAAAGGAGTTACTCTAAATTTATAGAAAACCCAATTTTTCCTTACCACCTTAGATTATGTCGGATTCGTGCTTACGACCGACGGACTAAAGTCCCAACTTTCTAAGGTCGAAGCTATCAAGAAAATTCCGGCACCAAAATGTGTCAAAGACTTGCAAGCTCTAATGGAACTCACGAATTATTACTCTCGGTTTATCCCCGGGAAGGCGAGACATCTTGGTAGGCTAACGCACCAATTGAAAAAGGGCCGAAAATGGAGATGGGGCAAGGAAGAAGATGAAGCGCTATAGAAACCTTAAAGAAATCATTCGTGGAAGACGTGCTGTTACGCCATTCCGACTTCAATAGGCCTTTTATCCTGCAAACTGACGCCAGCGGGTATGCGATCGCCGCACAACTCTTACAGAAGAGAGATGAGGAGTTGGGTGCAATTTTCTACGCCAGTAGGGTACTGAAGGGACCGGAATTATCATACAGTACGACAGAAAAGGAATTATTAGCAATAGTATGGGCGATAAAAAAATTTGTGAGCTACCTGACCTCGCATCCATTCGAGATACAGACCGATCACCATGCACTGACATAGATAAAGACCTGTAGAAATATAACGAATCGGTTGCTAAGGTGGAGTCTGTACCTCCAGCAGTTCGACTTTGAGGTGGTCCATAATAAAGGAAACGAGAATGTGGTAGCCAATTTCTTAAGCCATAATATAGACGGAAAAAACACAAAGTATTAAACTAAACATAAACCACCTCCAGGCAGCTAAGTGGGCGTTACCAGGGAAAGAATTAAACCGAATGATCCGGTCATTCAGTTATACTATCAGAGGAATAGACGAAGAAAATCTCAAGTTACTGAAGAAAAGGGCAGGAAATAAATTCATCCGGGGTGGATATACATATACCTTTAATGGAAGGTATGTAATTAGCCAGGGGAAGAACAAACCCCCACGAATACTTGTACTAGAGGACATGCCTGAGGAATTTATAAAGAAGAGCCACGAGGCACTAGCCCAGATTGGCATGGCCAAGTTGTTAAACACGTTAAATTCGTTCTTCCATATTAGAGATGTCCAGGAAAAGGTGAAGAGGGTAGTGAGGCGCCGCTATGAATGTCAGGTCTCAAAGTACCCCAATAAAATCTTCCACGCGGAAGCAATGTCAACGGGAGTGGACAGGCCTTACAGTTAGTGAGCGCAGACTTTCTAGGACCCCTAAGTACCAGTGTGGGAGGGGTTTTGTCATGATTAATAAAATTGTCTCTCTGACAAATATTCGTCCCGCAACCATGAAGTCTGCACTAAAATACCGGTGTTATGAAACATACGGGACACCTGAGAAGATCTTGACCGATACTGGCAGTCAATTGCAGTCAGTAGTGCGTGGAGTAGTACGCTCGGAACATGGAGGATAAAAGTGTGTTTTGTTCCGTTAGACACGCTCAGGCTAGGCGCACCTGAACGTGTGAACAGGGACCTAGGAAATTTTTATAGAACATTCGTCGGTGAGAATCACAAAAATTGGGCAAGTTTCACCGCAATCATCAACACGATCATCAATAACATTTACCACACCGCCATCGGCGGTTCCAATTGAAGTTCATTTCCCCCAAAGAAGGACCACGGAATTATTCAGCAAAATCCTCAAAAGGGATGAGGCATTTACAGAAAAGGAAACGAAACACCTGAGGGGAAAGCTGAAGAAGAAAATAGATGAATGTGGGAAGTGCACCAAGGATCTCGGAGATAAAGTCCTGATTCGAGTCTTGCCTACAATTACTGATCCAACCAGGCAAAGCACGAAGCTCCTGAAGTTATGCGAGGGTCCGTGTACAATCATAAACAAGTATGGTAAAACTACATACCTATTAGCAAAGGTTGAAAACAGACCCATTTGGAGGAAGAGAACTGGAAGGTTGCATAAGAGGCACGTTCCATGGTTCCCTACTTAAGCCATTTTTCCAATAACCGAACCGGGAGTCTTTATCCTAACCCAGTGGAGAAAAGGGGTTTTTAATTAACGTTCCGACGTTGACGAGCTAAGGGTTTTGGTGATAAAATCATAAGTGTAACCCATTGTGGATAATTATAAATAAATTGTAGATATAGTTTTGTAAATAAGTGGTAAAATCCGTTGTGTAAATATATGAATATACGATACAGATCTCGATATGACTTAGAAAGCGGAACTGAACGGGTCTCAGGAATAAATAATTAATTCAATAAATACTAATCTGTCTTAGGAATTTATGAAGATAATTTGAGAGATGATAGTCACTACAAAGGATCTAACCTAAAGTATAAATAATTAATTCTAGAAGGTTTTATAGTATCATTTTTTTATTATTCCTTATACAGATCATAGGTTTTATTAACTTCAGCTTATAAATAGATTTGGTCGTAGAAACTCCCAAAAAAATGCATACCACAACTTCTTCTTAAATATTTTTAGCTTCATATTCTTTATTTTTGTTTCATACAACGCGGGGCGCATTTTAACTGTTTCATTATACATTCCATGCTCTGCGACGTGTTGATACGAGCACGACGAAATGCAAAAGGAAAATCAAGAGTAACTTTTTAATCACCAGTGTCCGGAGACAGGTATGAATCACCAGTAGATGATCCCTCCCCACTCATGACTACGCAGACGGAGAGAAAGCGCCACAATGCGTCCCCCGAACACTGCAGATCCTACCACCTATAATATTTATAATTATAAATATTTATATTTATTAATGCATTATTTGTTTCAGAGTAGAATAATAGAATGGGGAAAAAACATGGGCGTTCTAGTTTTGTTATTACTTTTATTTCTATTTCTAAAACTTTTATTAGAAGATTTAGTTGTCACAACTAGATAATCGCTTGTGTCTAAGTATTCATCAGAAATAATGTATACTATTTTAGTTATTAAAACGTTGCTTGACGAAAGTGTGAGGCTAGTTTAATACGTATTGTAAAAAACAGGAAAACAATTAGTAGTACAACGATGAATGAGTTGACAATTTTGTGTATTTAAAGAACTTTATTTAACAAAAAAAAAACACTCACTTAAAGCAATGTGAAATAAGATGTCTTCATTAATTAATATGGCTAAACCAAACCCTAAATAACTTCACTACACCAACAATACTGTGAAACTGATATATCATCAACAAACAGTATTAATTAGATGTAATTATGTAATGCATTCGTAATTTTGATACTGTGAATCTTTTGTTTGTCATTTAATGTAATACTCTATTCTACGTATAAACTTGATTTTTATCCTCTGAAAATGACCACTATTTAAGCTTTAGAAATTTTAAACAATTTATTTTGTAAAAAAGAGGTTTTTAAAATTTCTACCATGCATAAATCTTCTTATTTCCAGAAAGTTACAAGCACCTTTATCCACTTAATAAATGAAACCCGGAATTTTAAATTATTAAGGTGTTAATTACGATTATTTGTATATCTTATGTGTATATATTACTACTAATTCATTAAACATCTAAATTACTGACTGTGATAATTGAAAACCTACAGTAAATTTGCGAAGTGATAAGAATAGAGATAGGTGGTTAGATAAGATATCGTAATATCGATTTAAGATATTTAAAAAATACAAAACACTAATAATAATCCATACCAGCACGCCTATATCTCTGTAAAAATATTTGTATATATCATCGTCTCATATTGAATTTTTTTAATTAGTGTCTCCTGGTTTGTACTGTCTGATGATTTTTTGGTTCTCTAATCTAACACTCATTAGACAGAATGAATATATGAGTTAAGCATGGCAATTCGGTGTAGCACGTTGTTGAGGTTGTTCGCCAACCACGCTCGTAATAACGTCTTCATGGACTTAACCCCTGTTTCCCATAATCCATCGAGGTTCGGAGCGTGGGGCGGGATAAACTCCCATTCAACATTTTTTAGAGACAAATGCTCCACCCACGGGACAGCGTTGCCCATCAACGCGGAAATATCGGCTTATGTACATCCTACGAGAGTAATAAAAAAAGATGAAAAATTGCGATTTATTTTGTTTGAAGTGAACCTCACCACGAAACTCGGCGCAAAATTAATTTCTTCATAATAGATGTTGGATAGATGGATTAAAACAATGTTCAGCTTTATCTAGATTTTTTCCAACCATGGTTCTTTTTTAATCTAATTTGATTAGCTCATGCATGGGAGGTAACTACTTCTCAACATATTTGCCATCAGTGAAGGTATTATTAATTTCCTAATGGTCATGTACGATTAAAAAATAAATTTCCTATTTTTTATCATCCGATCCTGTTCAATCGTGAGTTAATTAGTGTTGCTTCATGAATTATTAAAGAGATAATAATAATGAGAAGTAAGTTGACCGTAGATAATATTTATAATGATAAGATGGTTAGGAATGTGGTCAGTAAAAAATATATATTTCAAATATATTCATATTTCTACATTTCTATGCATTATTTAATTTTAAACTTTTTCTTTTCTTGATTATGTTACTCTACTTACATATTTAATCAAACGTTTTACTTTTTTCATCACTTTAGGTTTACTAATTTTCATTCTGTATAATTATTTACTTGAGTCATTCTATTTATATTTTCTCTTTAAATTTTTTTTTTTGTATTCTTTGGTTGTTATCTTGCTGTTTGTTCTTAGCCCTGATGAAGGCTAAAAACTCTGGCCGAAACGTTGGCACAATTAAATAAATTCTCTCAACTTGTTTGTGTTTTTTACTGACCGCACCCCCTATCATCTTCTCATTATATAAAGAGATAATAGCAAGCATACCATCTCCATTCTTTATTTTATTTTTTATGACATGACCATTTTTACCCCTATACAGGTTTGAAGTTATTCTAATTCATTATGGTATTTTCAAACTAATTTAAACGATTCTGTTAAAAGAGATTTTAAATGTTCAATTGAAATCGGTTGCATATAAATGAGGTTAAGGCTGAAATATACCCACCGACCCCTTGCAGTTTAAAATAGACTCATAGACTCAATGAATCGACTGGTTGGATTAATGGGAGATATATTGGTCCATCGGCCAAGTATCAGCAGGCCCTAGCAATTGGTAGGAGTCTATCTAGCCAATAACAAGTTCATGGACTTCTCTATTATTTTTGTTAAAGTTCACGGGAGATGACTGGTTTTAATCATGATAAATAGATTTAATCCTTTTATACCATACATTTGTACAACGGCAAGTTAATTTTAGATAATATAAATATTTACTGAGTTGTACTTACGTTAGGTTTTTTTTAAAAAATATTAACTCTAATTCTACATTTTTTCATTTTTCTCGCTTTTTTTTTTTTTTAAATATATAAGATAAACCTCCGTTTCTGAGTACTCATTCGTCTTCAAAGCACCACAAATTTTAAAACAATGTTAAAATAAAACCGATTGTACACGTATCGTTTTAATATTAATTAATAATTCGTATAAATTATTATATATAACAACATTTTCTTTTACATTACAGATCTACGTGTCCTTGGGTTTTATTTTTTATTATTGCATTGTTTTAAAATTTGTAGAAAACCCTGAAGACGAATGAGTACTCCGAAACGTTGGATTACTTTATATATTTAAAAAAAAAAGAAAAAAAAAATGTAGTTTATGTCAATATTTAAAAACAAAAACTATAGAAAGTACAAATCACCAAATATTTGTATTGTATATTTTCTCTTCTAAATTTCATCTTAAATACTTTAATCATTAAAATATTTCAATATATTTATTGTTTAGTTTTTTTATATAATAAAAAAGGGATTGTAGACAGGTCTCAGCACACTGAAATTAATAATGTTTAAAGTAATGATGAAATATTAGTGATTATTCAATGAGTTATCCAATAATTATTTACTTAATTTTCAGCTTAGTTTTTAATAATTTATATTTTAAGAATTTTATAGAATTTATATTTTTGCTTCCATACTACTGATAGTTTCGCATTCAAGTTTCTTCTTCTTCTTTGGGATGGTTACATTGACAATAAATATAAATATCAATCTGTAATATATAAAAAATATCCCTTTTCCTGCCATTCCTAAAGTGAAGGCAATTTTTCAATAAATACATCATATAAATAGTTCATGGTCATGCTTTTATAAAGGTACTTGAAGTTGATGACCCCTATCAATTTTATCAAAATTGGAGATGAAATAGAGATGTTTAGAATATAGAAAATACTAATATATATATATATATATATATATATGGATGTAGATAAAAACAATGTGAAAAAGTCAGGTGCAGAATTCAAAAGAAAACTACATGAAATTGTACTCCTACACACCGTAGTATTAAATAACCTGATTATTAGGAAAGCCCTCCGAGGTGAAATAAAGATCTTTTTGAGTAACATTCTTTAGGAAGTATTTCATCTTATCGTTTAAATGCATAATTTCATCAATTTCCATTCCCTACTTCAGCTTATCAATGTGAAAATGTAATATCTAGGAGACTGATGTATTTCGAAAACGGCACTTTAGATTTGACTCAAAGCTGGAAGAACGTTAGGCATTGGTCCAAACATAGTTCGCTTGGCATCCAAATGCTTCATTGTTTTGTCAGCAGAATAGTTATACATTCGACATGACTATTTCAATCGATTTATATCCCTCCAAAAAATCATTCATTAATACTTTTATAATAAAGTATCAAATTGTATAAAGTCGAGAGAGAATATTTTCTTTGAAACCTCTCTACATAATTATGATGAAGTATGATTGATGGCTCGAGAAGTTCCCGCTGAAGCCGTGAATAACCGCCGCTTCTAGGTTACGAGTTTCTGTTTCTCTAATAGAGCGTAATAATTGTTGGGTAACGGATTTCTTGTAATAAATCAGACATAATTACTCGAAGAAATGAAGAGTTATTTTTCAGTTCCCTGTTAACTTTTTTTCTTCAGTTAGAAGTAGCTAAAGCGAGACGTGTATGTATATTTCAGATCTGAAGTTCTTTTAATAATTCAGTACACTTAAGCTAATTTATCTTAATTTATTGAGGAAAATATTCTTCAGGTAGCTGTTCATAAAGATTAATAAGTTAAAAAATAAATATAGAGTGAACTAGCTGGTCGTAATAGGAGCCTGGGATATGATACCTTGAGGGTCGGGATCATTTATCTTGATTCTGGTCAATGTCATAATCTGTCAACCTGCACTCTGACCATATCAAATTAACAGATTTGAAATTAGGATTTATCGGTTTTGTTAGTTCTTCGAACGAACTTTATTCTTCTTCATTAAGTGTTTATTCTCATATA
>NW_027104827.1:124769-145219 GCF_000696795.3 Halyomorpha halys | reverse complement strand
ATATATATATTATCGGTTTTGTAAGTTCTTCGTATGAACTTTATTCTTAATGATTGGAGAAGTTTGTCAGGGGTGCGGTCAGCAAAGAACTACATAAATAAACAAAACCATATTTATTTATTTTATGCCGACGTTTCAACCAGAGTTTCAGGTCTTCATCAGGGCTATAGAACAAAGGAGATAACAACAACATTTATAGAAACGTAAAATTGAAAAGGTATAGTATACAAACAACTTTTGAATTATACAAAATATTAAATTGAATCATAAATGATAAAAAATTGATGACTGATAATTGAATAGTAAAAAAATGTAATTGGTTGATAATCGTGGAATTAGATGGTAGTAGATTGAAAACAGTGAAAGATGAAATATAATCATGTAGATAAGATGATATGTATAATATAAGATATGCAAGTAGTGTCTAATAAAATGAAAAAATAAATAAATAAATTGAATCTACAAATTGAACAATATGACAGACAAGGGATCTGTAGAGTGCACAATTGTGCAGTGAAGTGTTGTGAAGAAGTGAATATGATTGTTGTTGATGAGATCTAGATGTGTTGTATCTTCTGGTGTAGTGATGTGTATGTAGATGGTTGTTATCACGTCGTTGGCCCCGTGTTACTGGATTCATAATGAGGTGTAGATAGTTGACTGTAGATTAATGATTTATTCTTCTCCAGTGTTTATTACTCATACATATAATAAATTATAATAATGAGGGAACTGTAATATTATGCTAAAATACTCTATACAAAAACTGCTCTTTTGGATCGTATTCAATAAATAAAGTTTGTCTGCGCCAAATTACAGCCATGGTTAAATTTCTCCGAGAAATTCAATAGCTTGAGTCTTTAACGCTCTTCTTCAATTTATTTTTGCTCTTTTTCGGTTTTGGTTCTACTTTATTTGTCGAACATGTTTTATTCTAAGAATCCAGTATCACTTTCATGTTAATGCAACTATTACACAGCTTCACTAGAAATTTTCTGTTCATTCCTAATTTTTTTTTTAATAGCTGCTGAAATCGAAAGCCTTTTGAAAGGGGAACTTTCGCAGGTGGGGTACGCCTAATGCGAAATGACGAATAGACAAAACAAAGTTTCTAGATCTTAACAAAGTTCAAACAGTACTAACAAGTATTGTAATCACTGCATTTGAGCTTACATCATCTCAAAAGTTAACCAGCGTTATCAAACATATGTACCCTTTTAAATACTTGATCTATACGATGTTCAAGAACAACCTTTAATCTTCCACTATGATCTTTCTAGTAAGGGTTATCCCCAAAAAATCAAACATTTGGTTTATAGATTAGTTTAGGTTAATCCTAGAAATTAATGTATGCATTTCGAAAAAAGTAGGAATTTCGTTCTAGATGTTGTAAACTTTAAAACTAATCAGTGGAGTAGCAAGAGGAATCAAGAGAAATTCTAAAGATCCGATTACGCAGAAACTATGAAGTTTAAAACGTCCACAATCTAATGCGTCTTCGTGAAGGAAATGTTTCTTCTACTCAGAATAGATTTTTGTTGCCTAATACGTAAATGTTTCTTTGTAAAGATATAGTTTACCAAAGTAAAACGAAAGCTTATTTATTTATGTTGACGTTTCGTCCTGAACTTCATGCCTTTAACAGGGTAAAGCAGTTTAGAAGGAAACTTCGTCCAAGTCAGTACGCTGATGAAGGTCTGAAATTCAGGTCGAACGTCAGCTTTGTTTATTTTTGTATCTTTGATGACGACACGCTCGAACATCTAAAATCAAACTACGGTCAACTATTCATATCTCATTATAACAATTTATAGATAAAATTTCTTAAGCTAATTTAAAAAAAAAACTTACTACGGAAATAAACTAGCATTATACTTTTATGTTCTTATAAGAGACGGGGTGTTATTGAGTATTTCCTAAAATACAATAGTGAATTGTTTGTGATACCTATAAAAAATAATTAAACTTAGTCTAACAGTTATATTTTACTTTTATTGTAAATTTAAATCAAATCCATTTAACATATTATTTTTAACGTTGGTCAAAAAAGTAAATATTTAATTATTTCAAGGTGAACAGGAATTCCGAAAGAAGCCGAATCATTACCGAGACCAAACATTACTTGTTTATGCAAGCCGAATGGCAGCAGGGTACAGAGAAAACGGCGCCTGAACTATGCAGGAAAGAATGAAAACATGTAGATATAGCCGATGGTGGTGTAAAGATCCCGTGGTGGGTTGCGGTTCCTGTTACATGAGAATATATTGGGTCGTTTAGGGTCAGCGGCTAGGGAGAGGTGTCCATAAGGTTTTATGCCCCGCTACCGCTTTGGTCTTCAGAGCACAACTTGGGTCACAATATCCATGGAGCAATTCCTTTGAATCACAGCTCCTAGCTCCTTTATCGCCTCTCTTGTCTCTTGTCTCCTTTCCTTTATCTAATTTCTATCGTGCAACTGCTATTTCCATTTGGAGGGTCCCCCATTGCGGAGGAAACTGCAGGCCGGAATAGCTGATTCGTAAAACATTTATACATAAAGGTTGCCTCTGAAAAAGTGTAGTTTAATAGCACAATATACCAGTAATATTTGATTATTTAGAACTATGACGTCATAATTTAAGAAATTTAAGTAATAAGAAGGAATATTAAAATCAGTATATAGTTAAAAAAGATCTCTAAATAAAAGAGTCAATGAATACAATGCCATACACAAGAAAAGCGATAAATAACATTCTTATTAAAGTCATTGAAGGACTTAAGTTACACCATATAAAAGACGTCTCAGTTCTCGATAAACAAGATTTGAGATTAATTAATTAGAACAAAAAACACAAAAATAGCTTGCATATTCTTAACCTACTTCTGCTAAGTGTATCTGTATTTTGATAGGTTTATTAGCATCAGACAATTGAACCTTTCTCTAAAAAGTTTCTAATTTTTTTTTTATTTATTTATTTCATGTGATTTACAACTGTACAAAATAATACAATAACTAAATATATTGTATGTTTCATATACACTTAAAAATCTGGGGAAGGAACCACCCATTGGTGGTACTTCAAACATTAATTTAAATTAGAAGGTCCCGTGGCCATCTTCTTTTCAGACGCCTCGGAGGATTATCAAGGATTGTTAAGGATGAAAGATTAAGAATTAATGTGTTAGGATGGTTAAGGAGTTTGGAATGAAAAGACGCATATCTGTTTTGGGCCAAATCTGCAACGAATGGTTAAGGTCTTTGTGAATGAGTTTATTTGTAACGTAATAAGGAGCATCAAGGATTTTACGTAGGATTTTGGATTGTAAGGATTGGATGCGGTAGGAATTTGTTGGTTTAGTGGAGCCCCAGAGCTCAATTCCATATGTCAAAATTGGTCTGATTATCGTGGTGTATACTAATTTTTTGTAGTGAATGGGAAGTTTAGAACGTTTGTCAAGTAAGTGTTGTAGCAATCGGAATCTACGAGCAGTTTCTTGTCGTTTCAGTCTTGTGTGTGGATTCCAAGTAAGTCTCTTGTCAAGATGGAGTCCTAAGTATTGATCTGTTCAACAGGCGTTAGTGGAGTATTTAGAAAGGATACTGTAGGACAGGAGGGTAGAGGTTTACGACGGAGAGTAAAGGTGATCTGATGGGATTTGTCAGGATTTATTTTGATTCTCCAGGTTTGACACCATTCTTCAATAGATGTTATGTGTGTCTGTAGTGTTTGTGATGCATTAGTTTGGTCGTTGTTTACAGACAGTATACATGTGTCATCAGCGTATGTTGTTAAGACTGTGTTAGGGTGGGTTGGGATCTCAGCTGTATAAACCATATAAAGAATGGGACCTAAGATACAACCTTGAGGAACACCGGCGGACTGAGAATGATGAGAGAGAGATGAGTAGGCTAGGTTATGATTTACTTTAGAAGTTTCTAATTTAAAAATTAAATTTTCAGCTTAAAAAAAAGTTCTTTTACTCGATTCTTAATTCTGTTCTTGCACTTGAATCTTATTTTTTATTTATATCCATATGCTGAAAAAAAACAGCCTATTACAAGTTGATCAACAGTTTTTGTCCTGTTTATAAAATCTGATGATTGTTAGGACGTTCACGTCTGTGTTCTTCTCATCCACGTTAGATTCTTCTATATAATCGATAAATCTCATATTATTAACATTTATCTCCTTTTCCTTATGACTATGACCCTCTTTACACCAATGCTTCATCCTTACAATTTTTTCGGTACAAACGATATTCATTTTGATTCTCAATACAATTTATTATTTTCAGTTCACCTTGTCTTTTGATTTATATTTTATTTTTTCATATTTGTATGTATGCATTTCATATTATCTTGAATACCGTTATCGTTCTTACATTTCTTGTGATATTTATCTTTGATTTACTGTTTGATTTATTATAACAATATATTTTAATGATGGTTATGACGTTCTAATTGTTTTTGCGTAAACTAGTTGTTTTTCTTATTTCATGTTAACCTACAATATAATGGTTTCTGTAGCTTTTTTGCATTTTTCCTTTTTTTACATTGCTCAGATAACCTATAATTTGGGCCGAATGACGAATTCCTCTTTATCTATCATTGAATTACTTTTTTTTTCTTACTATACTCCAGATGACCCTTCAATCCCTTGGAAAATATAATTCTTTTACTTCTATAAAAGGAAGCTTGTGTTTCTTTAAATTGAGGCTAATAATTTGGAAATTATTTATATTGATTACTCAAGAGAAATATCAACATAATTTGAGGATTGATTGTGTTTTAACGTCCTAATATAATCCAAATACAGTGGATTATCAACACAAAAACGTATACCAGACCTAAAAGAAAACAGAGTTCGAGTAAGTAATTAACTCAAGGAGTTTTATACCATAAGTCCATATAACCACATTTGGAAGGTTATTATTTTAAAATTATTATAAAAGCATAAATTTTAGACAAGATAAATTTATATTGAAAATATTGATGTGTAACATCTAGTTGACACATAAAAATGTAAATAAACTAAATACGAATTTTAAAATTTCCAAAAAAACCTTTAGTTTTCAGAAGTAAAAATTAATTTTTGACAGATTACTTCTCAATTATACTTTACAATTGAAATTAAACGGCCTTATTAACTTTATACAAATAAGTAATAGATCTTCAGACGTTTTTCATGAATATTGAACACATTGAATACACTTTGTCAGTTTACTTTATTCTATGAGCGTTTGTCGTGGGTCGATAAATTCAATCTACTTAATAGTGAGTAGCAAATGATTAAACCGCGCTTGGACAATAATAATGTCAAGTGAATGGTTCCCTGCTGTTTCCCTTTTTTTTTTTTCTTATTCCTTTTTCTGAAAATTATCATTTTTCTCCATACAGCCCCAGACATTATTTTGTTTCTTAATGTATAAAACGTAAAACAATCGATAGGTGAGGAAGAGTCAACGGACATTTTAACTAATATATTGAAACAACAACATTTTTAAGACTCCCTTTAGACTTTGTTTGGTGCCCAAAAAGTTGATCGGAAAAGAAAAGTGGCTGTTCTATATACATATTTATACCTCATGATCAATGGGACGTCAACAAAATAAACGAATGTTGTGATTATATTATTGAACAAATAAATAAAAACTAAGAAACGTCGATTTAAAGCGAACTCCAATCACATTCTGACACGATCACATAGTTTGAGTTACATTTCATGAGAAAAAAAGTATCCTAAATGATACAATCGATTCAAAACAAGTAAACGAATCGGTAGTTTACTAAATAAATCAATTGATGATGGATTTCACTTTGAATATCGATATACCCTAAAGAATGTTTCAAGAAATCGTTTGTGTTACTCAACTATACTTGGAAGATATAGCCCTAATGCTTTAGCGGACACCATTTAATTGTTTATAAGAGAATGTTCTTTAGAAACAAAGAGGGACACTCTGATCATTTTGATTTTTTAACCCAAATAATAGCAAAATTTGAAGAATCATATGAGATATTGCGTCCCTGAGTGTATATTCTACATCCAAAAATCAATGAAATTATTCAATAATCAAACGATCAGAGATTTTGTATGCTATGCAGGAAGTTACAAACATAGTACATAGAGAAAGGGGGCGAGAACAATTATGCTTTCTTTTTTTAAACTAAAATATTTAACTTGATAAAACTACCATTTTCATTAACGTTTTATCCAGCAGCTCTATCTACCTATTACGTATATAAAATATTTTAAAAAAGTTATTGTGAGTTAAAATGGGTCTCGAGTTAAAGATAACTTAATTGAACAAAACGCCGACTCTTACTCGTTAAATACTAATTTTAATAAGACATTAGTATAGCGAATGATCACCTCGATAGATAGATATTCAATATACCTATCATAGTTCATATAATCGATATTGATGAAGTTATGCCACCTGATTCAGACGAAGTCGAGTATATTATGGGAAAATTAAGAAATAATAAGACATCAGAAACAGACAGGATTCAAAAAGAGTTTTTTAAACAAGGTTGGAGTGGCCTCTCAGAAGAACTGTGCAAATTAATAACGAGCATTTGGGAAGCAGACAAGCTACAGGAAGAATGAAAGCAGTCGTTCTATGTACCAATTTATAAGACGAAAGGAGATGAAAAGGAATTGCAGAAATTATAGAAGAATCAGTTTACTTATTTCTGCTAATAAGGTTTTCTCAATTTCTCAATAATTGCATCGTGGCATACGTGGAGAGACAACTCGATCTTTACTTTGAGCCTGATGCGAATTTTTATATAAAGGATAAAAAATATTGTAGGAAAAAAAAAGATACAATTAATGAAGGGTAGCTGTAACGAGGACGGGAGATAGCCAGGTCCCTTGACAAATTTCCTGGAGGGTCAGTGTCAAGCTCAACAACCCCTCCACGTCCGACTTAATTTTTCAATATCCCAGCTAACAGATTGCCCCCGTTTCTTCGCCCGCCCATCCACACTCTCTTGAGGGACAGTCTACGGGCCTTTAGTCTCAATTCCCTCTCATATCCCGTATCAGATATCCCCAAGTGGTCATGAATATGGTAACAATCTCCCCTTCGAAAAGAATTCCTCAATTGCAATCATAGTCTATTATAAGATCTCCGTTCATTTATTTCGTTGAATGGTCCTAGATTTTAAAGATTTTTGCATATTACCCACCGATAATTTTTTTTTAAACCTGGTTTTACTATTTAGACTTTGTGGAAAAAATATAAAAATTCACTAGGTGAAAAAATAAATTATTTAAAAAACCATTCAAATTAAAAAGCTTTAATATTTTAAGTCACATATTAGAATTGGAATTAATTTACAATGTATTTATTGATATCATAAAATCTGTATATAAAAAATTATTAAATTATGAAAACACGGTTAAATATTATCATGAAAATTTCTAATTCCAGTTTTCGACAGAAATATAAGTTTTGAGGCCACCTGAGTCTAAATAACAAAGTTTTGCAAAATAAGCTGTGTTTGAGATAGACATACCTCAAACCCCAAAAGTAGTGAGAAACTGAAATTACATATTTAAGGTGGTAATATACCTGGGGTGTGAAAGCAACTTTTTCGATATAATCGATAGGCCTCAAGTGGAATAAGTTTTCCAGATTTCTTCTGTTTTAACTATTTTGATTAAATCCATTATATTGACGTTCAATTGTATGGTGTTTAATATCAAATATCTCTTATTTTTATTGGAATAGGTTACGAAGAACATTAAAAAATCTTCTGATATGTATGAGAGGCACTAGCAGGAATTTTTTAACTTAAAGTAGGTTCTTTTCTCGGCATACAAAAGGAATCGCCGGGACGAGTCAATGATCCGATCGGCAAAACATTAAAGGTAATGTATAGACATATGCAGATACCAGAGGTCCCTATGCAACCCCCGGAACGGTCAATTGCGTAGGTAGAGGTAATATAGGTAGAGGTGTAATTATACAAGATGCGCTTGGGTGTAAAATAAGGTAACTGATATATGCAAATCAGATCCAGGATAGGGTTAATAATTAATCAATGGAATTGAATCACAGATATGTATTATATAAGAGGATATAATATCATGAAGCAATATTGATATATATGAGAGCCACCAGCTGGAATTTTAAACTTAAAGTAAGTTCTTTTGTCGGCATACCAAAGGAACCGTCTCCCCTGGTCAATGACCCGATCAGCAAAACATTAAAAGTAATGTATAGATGTATGTAGATACCAGATGTAGCCTAGGGCACGGACCCCTCGGCACTGTTAACCGCATAGGTAGGGGTACCTAAACAGCCCTTATCTCACATCTGAGCACTCTAAAAACCTCAGAAAATGCAGCGACCTCTGTCAAAGAAGAAAAATCACCTTAATTTGAAGATGAAAGGGAGGAAAAAGACCGACTTTCGCCATTGGACCTTCCCACCCCCTCTGAAGGGTTAATAAAAGATAAAAAAGTGGGAGCACATGGAGGGCCAATGAAAAGAATGCAGATCAGAAGTGAGGAGAAATTAGAAGTAGAGGGGAGAGAAGAACCAAAAAGGAGCACAGGAGGGCCGTCGAGGGAGAGAGGAAGACAGTCTGGGAAGAGGACAGTCCTGGAAGAGGAGAGTTTGGAGGAAGAGAGAGCGGCTGACCAGTTGGAGGCCAGAGGAAGAAGCCACCCATCGCAGGGATTCAGCAGCGGCCACCGACAAAGGCGGAATGACGCGGGACCGTCATTATTATGCGTCCGCTACTATACTGCCAAGATTGACAGGGCCACAAAAAAAAGTAAGACCGTTTCCGTTGTTTTTTGAATGCCAATAATAGAATTGATAACTTAGAGTCAGTATAAATATCTAAAATCCCAACTGGTACTTCTCAATTCATAATATAATAATTAAAGTATAAGGAAAAAGATCTACCTTGCTCTCTCATTATATTATTCTTGCTAATGTATATATGATTGTAAATATAAAATATGTAACAAAGACTTTACTTTATAATTAAGTAACCCTGCATGCCACCTCATAATAATAATAGCATAGTAAATTGGTAAACATGATACCGTTGGAGACGAACTCCAATGATTAGTTATAGATATTCATATCTAGCATAACATGGCGGGGGGGTCTATAGTATCTAGTGTTTGAATTAAATATATCTCATACTTTTTCAGTCGGTTCCCATCAGGAACCGATAGAGATACATAAGACAAATACATAAATACATGGAATATAAATTTAAATTCATGAATATATGAATAAATTGAATATAATATGTGTACGGGGAACCCCTAGTCGGGCTTAGAACACTCGAAGATACGTACACGGCACTTTGTACTTCTATTTTTTTAATCTGAAAAAACAAAAAAAAAACAGTTCTCCTGTTAGCAATAATAAACTATGGATATATACAAAAACTAAAGAACTTAATGAATAACTATTTGAGAAAAAGTAAAACCGACAACCGAAGATCAATCTTTTCCAATTGCATTACGGCTTTATCTATTGTTAAAATACTGTATTTTTGTAACTTTGTATTATTTATTCTCACCTCGAGAAACACTAAAATACGAATCTTTAAAGCAACAGAAAAATAAATAATTTTTTTTCATAATTTCCGTTTCCCTGGTCTTACTTTTTAAAAAAAAAATCACAGAAATGCCTTACTTTGTCACAAATAAAATCATACATAAAGACCTCAATGCTTCATATGTAACCGATCTAGCCCGAACCAGATATCATTCCTTCTATTATAAACCATCCAATCCCACAAGTGTCTAACCTTGCTTCCTTTTCTATTCCTTACAATCCTCCGAGGCGCCTGAAAAGAAGATGGCCACGAGACCTCCTAATGTAAAAACGTCATTAGCTACCAATGGGGTAGTTTCTCTACACG
The DNA here is from genome assembly GCF_000696795.3 of Halyomorpha halys. Lineage (NCBI taxonomy): Eukaryota > Metazoa > Arthropoda > Insecta > Hemiptera > Pentatomidae > Halyomorpha > Halyomorpha halys. The sequence continues at coordinate 135,339 of NW_027104827.1, read as the reverse complement.
CCTGTATCACTCCATAATAACTTACATCAAATTTACTAAACTTTTAATTATTTACAGTTGTAAATTTCAATATAGATAAAAAAAAAAATTACAGAAATATTCATAATTTCAAATACGAGCCCAACCCACCAGTTTACACAATACACAACAAAAAAACAAGTTTAAACAACAAATACACTTGGGGACTTTTGTAGAGCGGTAAGTGAAAGTGTGATGACCAATTTTTTTTTATTTCAACTTAACCTCACAGAATGGCTAATTGCATAAAATCATTTATGGTATTTTCAACACATATCCTATAAAAATTTATCGTTTAATAAATCGTATATATGGCGTTAAATAAATAAATTTAGCACCGCACCAGACCATTATTTTTTCACATCACCACCGACACATTATACTTCTTGATAAATTAAGACAAATGTGACCTAAGCCAAAATAATATACAGTGGAATGATGTGAAATTTCTATTAACAAATACTTAGCTTATGTTTATTCTGAATCCAGGGAGATATCGATGAAATAGTCATGTAATTTTTTCCTCCTGTCTGATTACATGTATTTATTGAAGAATTTATTGTTACATTAAGCTTTTTCGTTAAAAAACAAAACCACTACTTAAATATAAATCAAACCTTTTTTTAACGAACGACCCTCAGAAATGTAAGGATAAAATAAACAGTGGAGAAGCGGACAAGGAGACATTGTATTATTCAGGTGAACAGACAGCAGAGGTTGTGGACAGTTGGCCCAGGATCCAGTGGACTGCCAGGTAACCCTGATTTATAGACGACTAATCTAGTTCGCTTCTTGCTACAGATTCAGTACTCTCCTCTCTTCATTCCTGATTAAATATAAAATATAGAGTGATCGTAGCAGTTTTTTAGGTCAGGCAGTAAATTATTAATAAATATGGTTTAGACATAACTAAATGGGCTATGGGTAATTCTCGTGAGACTTCAAATTCTTTCGATTCTGTTCTTTTAATATGACGCAATTAAAAAGTGGCTCTACTTTTTGTATTTATAATTAGTTGCTCACTTATCATTACAAGACAGTCAACATATTTATATTCAAAGTAAATTTAACTTTCAGAAATACGAAATTCTGAGTTTTCATTCCTATATACCGAAACGTTGATGGAAATATCTTGACGAAAAAAAATCCTAGCTCAAACTGAAAAGATTTGAAAACTAATGAATACTAAATAGTTTAGAAAAAAATCTGGAACAGTGCGCGCATTGTATAACTTTCAATTAACACCCTACAATAATCCCAAATTATTGTGATTTTTATGATTTTCGAGAAAAAAAAATCTTCGGCGAAGGCAAAATTATGAATAAAAATTTTTTAGTTTTTGTTGCCATCAAAATTCGTATTTTAGGGTTTTTCGATGTGGAAATAACGAATGTAGATTCTGTTCATGCCAGAAATGCAACAGTTAAACTAAAGATAACGGAACGAAACGCATTTCTGAAAGATCGGGCGGTCTCGACTTCATTGGATGTCTCTATTTTTACTTTTAACTTCTTTGATATTTTGTATTCATTAAATGCATATTACTAGAAATACAAAATTGTTTATTTTTCTAAATTAACAAAATTTATAGGAGGTATATATCTAAGGTTGATGAACATTTATAAAATGTTTTAATTCGTCATTTAAGCCTATGTAGATTACTTCACTGAGGATATAACCTAGCTTCTATTAAAAGTCATTTAATTATTCATTGACATTCTCAATTGAATCAAAATCGGTAGAGCCGTTTTCAAGAAAATAGAAAAAAATTGAAAAATCGATTCTATAAAGTAGGACTTCTGAACGGTCGATTCTACCGAAAAAGTTGCTGTCCTTAAATTTACCCACCTTAAATATGAAACTTCAGTTTCATACGACTTTTCGTTTTGAGCTAGGCTGATAACATATACACAGACATTTTACGAGACTAGCTTGTTTCTACAAAGGGGAACTCGAAACGCAATACTTCTACTTACTTTATATTTCATAATTTTTTTCAAAAACTTTTTTTTTGATTGATTTGGATCTCAAGGAAAAAAACAAGTATCTTTTTAGAAGACTTAAGTTAGAAGACCCAAACATCGTGAGGGGGGGCAGCATATATCTTCACCTGCATGGGAATTAGCTCTGAGAGTATTCATTATGTTTTTGTTTTTGCTTAGCTTTTTAACCTGTTTATTTGTGTTTTTATTTTTTTATTCATGAATTTATTTTTTTTAACTCACTTTTTGTTTTTTTTAATTTATAAATTAGTTTTTGAAACTTATTTATTTGTTTGTTTGTTTTTGACTGATCTATTGCTGTGATTATTGTATCTTTGATTTATTTTTACATTGATTAGACAAACAGTCTAAACTTCCAATTCATTAAAAAAGACTGACTACATGGTAATAATAAGGCCTATGTGAGCATATGGAGGTGAGATTTGGGGCACCACTAAACCTTCAAATTCCTCTCGTATCCAATCCTTACAATCCAAAATCCATCGTAAAATCCTCAATGCTTCGTGCTTTGACAAATATAAAACCATCCACAAAGACCTTAATGTTCCTCATGTAACCGATATAGCCCGAACCAGATCCTTCCATTATAAACTACCTACCACAACCACCCAAACCCATTAGTTTCTAACCTTGCTTCCTGTTTCATTCCTGACAATTCTCCGAGCCGCCTGAAAGAAGAAGATGGCCTCGAGACCTTATATTGTAAAAATGGTTTTAGAGTGCTACCAATGGGTAGTTTCTCTAGATGCCTGTATCCATACTATTATGATCTTACTTCAAATTTACTTGTATTTTATGTATGGTTGTAAATGTCAATAAATAAATAAATTACATTGCTATCCAATGATAAATTCTTTTAATTTGTGTAACGGAACAAACGTGTGTTGCAAATCACTGGAGATGGAGTTATGTGAGAGTGGAATAGGGAGAATAAAATTGTCAAATAGGAAAAAAAAAAAGTTAAAATATATTGTATTTTCTATATTGACGATTATTGTTTGAAAAAGGAAAAGGTAGAAAAAAAATTGTTTTTGTATTATGTAAATATATGTCCAGTCCGTATATGTCCTGTCATGGATTGATGGGTACGCTGTATATTGTATCAACCCAATGTATTTGGGCAGCATGGCCAAATAAAGCATTTCTATCATTTATTACTGCCACAGGTTTCTATTTTTATGTCTTTTTTTTTAATTTTTAGTAGCCTAATATTGAGTTTGAATTGCATAACCTATCCGAATCTGGATTAGTTTTTTTTATTTTAACTAACAATACCATTCTTCCAAAGGAACTAAAAGGAAATATGCATTGGCATATATGATGGTGGTGCGTTCCGGAAATGGTGACTGTAAAAACCTGTTCTGGAGGTATGTGGTTAGCAATAAAGGTAAAATATCGTACCAGTACATTATAATTCCATGGTGAGTGGTTGCCACTGGGGCTAGCCATAGTAGCGAGGAAAAAAAATCATTTACGAAGCCCTGCTCTTGCCTCCACCATTATTTCATAATTAAGTAGAATAATAATTAATTCTCTGCTTCTATTCACGGGTCACTGAATTTTTACGTTCTGTATTAGAAAACTTCACGATTTAAAAGTTTTATTCTCTGAATTTTTACTCAACATATACAAGTCATAAAATGTCCTCATTAACTGTGAATTAAGAAAATTTCTTATAATATGAATATATATTATGGAAAAGTAATGTGATGCTAAATATACGTAACAGATTTATGTTAACTTGACAGACAGTATTAAGCCACACAGAAAAATTATCTTTCTCAATACCTAAGGACAGTAATAACTTTCATTTACCAATATAAATTAAGGGAGAATGTTTTATTTTTTTCCATGCCGTTATTCAATTTCTGGCGCTTTTTAAATATTGCTCGATTTAACTATTTTAAAGAGGTGTAGATAGTTGACCGTAGATTAATGATTGGAGAAGTTTGTCGGGAGGTGCGGTCAGCAAAGAACAACATAAATAAACAAAACCATATTTATTTATTTTATGCCGACGTTTCGACCCGAGTTTCAGGTCTTCATCAGGGCTATACAACAAAAGAGATAACAACAACATTTAGAGAAATATACAATTGAAAAGGAATAGTATACAAACAAATTTAGAATTATACAAAACATTGAATTAAGTCATAAATGATAAAAAAATTGATAACTGATAATTGAATAGTAAAAAATTTTTAATTGATTGATAATCGTGGAATTAGATGGTAGTAGATTGAAAACAGTGACAGATGAAATATAATATCATGTAGGTAATAAGATATGTATAATATAAGATATGTAACTAGTGTCTAAAAAACTGAAAAAATAAATAAATAAATTGAATCTACAAATTGAACACTATGACAGACAATGAAAAATAGTGAGTGGCTTATATCGGAATTACAGTGTGAGTATTAACTTATAAGCCACTCACTATTTTTCATTGTCTGTCATAGTGTTCAATTTGTAGATTCAATTTATTTATTTATTTTGTCAGTTTTTTAAACACTACTTACATACCTTATATTAAACATATATTCTTACCTACATGATATTATATTTCATCTGCCACTGTTTCAATCTACTATGCTGTTCTTTGCTGACCGCACCCCCCGACAAACTTCTCCAATCAATAACTATTTTTAAGTTTCCTCTTCCCGTTTTAAGCTAATATTTCAAAAGTGATATGGGCAGGTCCGGCGGGGAAGGATTGCCTTTTCATTTTGTGCTATGATCTCCTCTTGTGAAATAGTGACATGTACATCGACCAACCTACTCGCTATAGTTGTCTGTTTAAAAAGATAAGTAAGGCTACCATGGGGGGGCGGGAGTTTCATCAACGTTTTGGTATCACTGCGTTCTCCTCTTTATCTTCAATAATCTATTTTTTTTTCTTTTAATAATAAGCTTTTCTGGAATAGTATAATAGTGAATTAATTGCATTTCTGATGTTTAATAGACGAAAGTAAATCGAATTTATAAGTTTTCTATAACATAATATCGTTTATTTGTCTAATTCTTGTACTGTTAATGGGTGAGATAATGTTATACAAACGTATTATTATTACTATTTTATGGGAAACAGACTATGGGGGCCTAGTCCTCGTATCTTGATGTGTTTTTTCGCAGGGTGGGTTCGTCACTCCCACGCCTATTTTTTATGAGTGCCACCCATTGGCTAACGGGCCTCACAAATACCCGGGGGGAGGTTGTCAGTGAGTTTTACGTTATTTTGTGGTTGAAAAAAGCCAGGGTGGGACCCCGATTCGATCGACAACCTGTGGGTTGGTAGAATGGCGCGTTACCACGCTGCTACCGCTGCTCCCTATAAATACGTATAACAATCTTTAAATATATAACTGAACATAGACATGTCACAATCTCACAAGAGGAGATCATAACACAAAAAAAAGCAATCCTTCATACCGGAAAAAATGAGGAGGGGGGAATACGAAAATCGTTAAAAATTTCAATGTCTTAACAATATCAAATTATTCGAGAGGCATTTTATAATTATTTTATACAAAAACTGAAGCGAGGAAATTGACAATTGAGTGATTTTTTTTTATGTCCCAGAATTAATCTGATAATAACCAAAATGTGTAAAAATCCTTGAATATTTTCGCTTTCCTGATTTAAGTACATTAAACAGATATAATTTTTAGTAGCTTTATTTTATTCTGTGAAGGGAAAATCTTTCAAAAATATGAGTACAACCAAATATGGGACAGAAATATACAACAGAGAAACTGAATATGGGATATAAATCAGAAATTTCAGATTCAATACGATCAGTCAAGTGAAGATTTTCTAAGAAAGGTTTGAGTGGCTGCTAATTTAGCAAGAAACATGAATTTAGAAAAGATGTGAGATGAAATCTGAATACATTAACTCGCCAAAGACAAATTGAACAAAGCCAGTGACTCAGACGACTAAGTCTAGAATACATTTCTAAATACATTACTCATCATCGAAATTACTAGATATAAAAAATGGGGCAATATATTTAGCCTTAGATCTTGCTAAATTCGAATTTATTTTCGAAATTTTGCATCGGAATTTGTACAATCCTATTACCATACCGTAAGAAAGAGATACATCTTCAGACTACCCTGTAGCACAAATTAAATACGGATGAAGAAACATGATTTTGAGGAGCAAGAGAGTTTTAGGTGACAGAGAATTATGTTGGGTAGGAACAATGAACGGTGATGCCTACCCTAATGTGAGCAGAAATTTGGAATCATTTAACAAATATTTTCTACAGCGATGTGAACTTGATGTTTCAATAAGGCACCACTTACTGTCATGTATGTGGCGTCACTGTAAAGAGTGGTTTCGACAAAATATTATTAAGCTTATTAGCTGGGCACTCTTAGCTCTTAACATCCTCTTCGGTTCTTAACTAAATAATGACATAACAACCAAATAACCACATTTGTATTCAGTAGTACAACAGATAACATACCAAATCAAAGCAGGACTTTCATTAATGAGAGTCTGGTTGTTTTATTTTCTAATATTTCTCAAAATTAACAGTGTTAATAATTTAATATTACTGTTAATAAACAGTATATAATTACTACTGATTAGGTAATAATTACAACAACAGTGAAAATTATGAAAATAAATGGATGATTCCATAAATATGGTACAATTTAAACAGGTGAAAAATAAAATAACTATACATGAAAAAATATATTTATTTTTTTTTAAGTTTTAAATTATTGTTAGAGGTATAAAATTAAGCCAATTCGATTGTAAAACTTATGTTCTTATCCATAATTTATGAATACCATAATTTTATTACCTTTAGTTTCTATATCTATCATGAAATAAAAAAGGCAATTTACTTCCACTCACTAAGTACACTTTATTTGAGGATGCTAAAATGAAGATAAACTATATAACTTACAAAAAAAGGAAATCTGAGCTCTGGCCAATAATAATAAACTATGCAATATCTATAAACCAAGATTAACTAATGAAATTAAAACATTAAATACCACTGTCATACAATCTATATAACCTACATTTTCTCTCAGCTGTCCTAATTTACTAGGCCACCTATATTTTGTGTATATCATAAATATAATAGGAGTTGGAATTTAGAGGAGGCGATTGTTTCGTTATCAGGCAGTCAGGAAGGTTGCACTACTGCTACAATTTCATCACTCCCTCGGTTGTCATTGTTCATTCATCGTTTCTTTCTATAGAAATCCCTAAAATCTAACCAGTTTTTCAAATTTTGAAATAGGATTGGCTATTACATTTACTTCTACTCCCAAAAATGACCCAATAACTAAAATCAAAACCTCTCAGTGCATTACACGCATACATCACAATATACCACAGTGAAATCATATCCTAATAGTTCAAGTGCCCAAGAGGAGAAAAAAGGCAGTTATTTCAACCCAATTTTTTATTACGTATTTGAAAACTATGTATAATTATTAATCACAATTGATGAGTCTGTCAAGTATAGGTAGGGGGAATAAAAAATAGCGGCTGTCTCATAATGCTAAAAATAATTAATTTTTTATTCGGAGCTCTTTACAACTACCAACAACAATAGAAAATCTAAGAGAGCATCATTTAAAGTAGAGTAAATTTGCTAAAATGTAAGCCCTAATAGAGTTCTTGAATTCTTCTCGTTCGATAGTTTTTGAGATATAGCTTTTTAAAAAGCAAAATTTCATAAAACTGTACTGAAATATCAGTAGTTAGTTAATTTATTTTGAGAAATCTATATCTCAGGAACTATGTGACGTACAGGGCCCTGTTTCATAATGAAAGCTAACAGTATTAGTTGATAGTACAAGTGTAGAAACTAGTGTGTTAATAACACTAATAATACTTATTATTTTCATAATAGGGATGACTATTAGTGATATTTCAGAAATTAAAAAATACTACAGTATTTTTGTACAAGTCTGTGTAATTGAATTAAGATAAATCTACAAGACGAATAGTATTAGTTTGTACTATATTATGAAACAGGGCCCAGATGTCTATTAACACTCAAATTAAAGTGAAAAAAACTACTCCTACGAAAATAAACGTCATAAACTACTTTATAGCTCATTAAATTTAAATTAATTTTAATTTAACTGTGTGATTGTTAATAGACATCTCTACGTCACACAATTCCTGATATATAGATTTTCAAAATAAATGAACTAATTCCTGATATTTCAATACGTTCCATACATTTTTATGAAATATTGCTTTTTAAAAGGCTATATCTCGAGAACTATTGGACGTAAATATCTATATTAGACCTAATATTTCAGAAAATTTACTCTTCTTTAAATAATGTTCTCTTAGATTTTCTAGTGTTGTTGGTAGTTTTTAAAATATAGAGCTCCGAATGAAAAATTAATGTTTTTTTAAGGTTTTGAAACAGCCGCCATTTTTTATTCCCTCTACATATACTTGGCAGACTCATCAGTCTTGATAAGTAATTATACATAGTTTTCACTAAAGTATTCAAAGCAGTATAAGACTCCAATGGGAGGCTTGGCCGAAAAAAAAAAGTAATGAAAAATTGGGGTGAGATTTTTTTCTTCCCTGCTCTTGTACTATAGCCTCTCTTGTTCATTCCCTGTTTTTAAAAGCCTTTAAAGATCCACAAAAAGAGAATTTCATCACACTCAATGTCTGGAGCATTATTACTTCAATGTGGTCTCCTTATTAAGTTTTATTTTTTTTTTTTTATAACCCTCTTCCTGGTCTTTTCTGACTAATGGTGGAAAGGGAGTTACTACAGGTTACCAACATATTTTAACCGTGGTGGGAGCTCAAGGTTTCATTTAGTGGGATCGGGGAAAAAAAAGTCGACTCCTCCCCCCGACCGAATCCGAATCGGCTCCGCTGCAGTCACGAGTCAGTCTAAGTCGGCGCTTTAACTCACTCGGCTACGAAAAGCCTGCCTTATTACACATTATACTTCAAGTCTCTCAGTTTGTCATTTTTGTGATAAATAATAAGAGTTAGTTTTATCATCAGAGCATTTTATTCCCTCTCACTCCGTAGTTATTATCATTTCAATAATAAATTGATACATTTCTCAGTAGTGTCAGCCACCCGGAGTGGAGAAAAATTTTACATAAAAATCTTATTTGGATATTTATTTTTAAAATACTAAAATATACAGTAATTCTAACTAACATTTTGGCAAGAACAATCATATTGTACAAATTAATAATAAGAAATTCATCAAATGATATAGTTCAATTTTTACATATGTATTGTGAAATATTCCCTTCTCCGTTTGCTATGCCACTGACATTTCTCTATAAATGTGGATAGTTGTGTATCTTCTTTAACTCAGTATAGAGGTAAGTTGAATACTGTAGAACCTGTATGCTTTATCCTCTATCCAGTATCATTTTCTTTCTACGTACCCTCTCTCTAAGTATTATCGAAAATCCTTAGTAGTTTGAGAGTGAGGTTGAGCACTACGAAATAAGAACGTCACATAATATTTAATTCTGCAGTTGTTATTCATATTTTTGTTCCAAATATTTGTTCTTATCATTCTTTCCAAAATGTTTCCCCACAAGCAGAAAAGGCTTAAAAAACAATTACCTACTTAAATTTTCTTTTAAAATATTTATATATTTTAAGCAGTAACTTACTAAAATATTATGATGCCCTTCGCACACGATGTGAGAAATACCCAGGAGAAAATACATATAAAAAAGAATTTAAATGGTTTTGAATAAAAAAATATGTTAGTTTGAATTAATTAAAATTGTACTGAAATTTTGAAATAATCCAAATATATAAAACAAAATAGAAAATTATTGCACGTTTTATTTATATGTTTATATGGTATAAAATCGTTCAATAATGATATAATGGAAGGGTCTCTTTAGATATCGTATCTTTTGCAGACAAGCCTCAAGTAGTTACGCGAATACTAGAACTATGCTATTACGGTTTTGCAAAAATGTTAAGTCTAAAGAATATATCAATGCAATGCCAAAGCGCCACATCTTAAAATTTCAGATGAAATTGAATTTGAATTATAGTTGCAGATATGAGTCAGCACCTAATTTCTAATTATGATATAATTCAATCGATCATATTGTGTTTTAATTAATGATGTATCATATTCAGTTTGACCTTTCCAGCATTGCGAAGAGAATAGAACACCACGTTAAAATACAACAAACCCCAAGATGTTAAAAATTTGAAGATACGCAACTTTGGCTTAGAGATGGATCCTAAAATCTTCTTCTAAAAAAAAACTGATCTTTCTAAGCTATAGCCAGTAAACGTAAGAATCGTAAGTTCAAGATTACTTTTTAAACATATAAACAACAAAAAAATCTATTAAAATGAATACATTCAAACTGTTTCTACTGATCATGCTGGATGATTTTCCTCAGCTCCACATAATAGAGGGAGGACAGTTCCTAAACCCACAGGGTTGGCTCACAACTACACTAAAAACATAAATAAGTATCTGCCACAGGCGGATCATAACCAGGGTCCTAGAGTTAGTAGCACAATGCCTTACTCTCTGAGCTATCTCA
>NW_027104827.1:104523-124719 GCF_000696795.3 Halyomorpha halys | reverse complement strand
TTTGGGTACCACGCTTTCCCGGAGTTTCCCTTCTGAATATAGCAATCTTCAGGCATTGCAACAGCGATATCATATTATCAAAAATTTCGACACCCATCGCTAATTAGGGTTTTATTTAACAATAAAAAGATTCATCTACTAGCATTGTCTGTATGCTTGCAAATCAGTTCATTCATTTAAATCTGAAGGAACAAACCTAAAAAAACTTGATACTAGCTTCAACCTTGATAGTAAAGTCAGTGCACAAACTCATTTCTAACTTATGCCCAAACTTATTAGCATAAATAAATCTAGTTAATCTTGGGAGTGGATTGACCTTCAGTTTCCAAATCTAACACATTTGTTCTATCCCAGAGCTGTCCAATAATAACATAATCAATAAACATAACACAATCGAAGTTCTAAGAGCCATTTAAAAATTTTAATCATATTATCTGAAAGTATAAAAGTATAATCTGGAGCCTGTGAGGAAGATGTGAAAAACAGATAAAATTCTTTAAAATTTTAAATCATTCAGTTTAAGAAACACATATGACTTCCCATTTCATATATTTCACACATTAATATAATTGTTCCCAGCCATTTTATTTTATACAGTAAATTAGGACCAAAAAAGAAGCCAATTAAAATTTTTATTTTGTAAATTGTAGTACAATTACATGCAAGACTGAGTTAGTATCATCCTGCCCTTTCATATTGATTAAAAACATCAGATGACAAAACACTTAAGACGACCAATGTCATTTAGTATACATACATGTATTTATTTATATTTTCCTCAGCTCCACATAATAGAGGGAGGACAGTTCCTAAACCCACAGAGTTGACTCACAGCTACACTAAAAACATAAATAAGTATCTGCCACAGGCGGATCATAACCAGGGTCCTAGAGTTAGTAGCACAATGCCTTACTCTCTGAGCTATCTCACTCCTTCTATATATTCACAAATATTAAAGATTGGTCATATATTAATTCATCATAATCAATAAACTATAGTAAATTCAATTATTTTCAACAAATGCTCAAATATATTCCTGCTAAACATGTTCAATAAGAAAACAAATTGGAACTAGTAATACTATCAATTAACTGACTTAAATTATTTAAACATGGTTTTGACATTAAGGTGGATACAAATTTGACTAACCTCGACATAAACTAAGTATTAAGCTTTTATTATATTATAAAATTCTTGATCGAAGATTAGAAATAATTTTAATAAAAAAACTATTGACAAACAAATCACTATGGGAAAAGGTGAGACTTTTTGTTTTCTGTTTTCTAATTAGTAAAAAGGGGCATAATAAAGCAAATTAGTTGAAACTAATGCATTGAATTCCATTGCATCAGAAAATGGTGAATACTGTCAGTTTTAATTAACAGATAAAATAGTTTAGATTACAAACATAATCATGTTACACAATTATATAAAAAAGTATAATCAATCAGTCTTGGATAAAAATATACAACTCAAATTAATAGAGCTATTACACTGGAAAATGGAGATTGAATGATCAACTTCTATGGGCCCCAGAATGACACCATCTGAGCTTCAAAACATACTAGTGAGGAAAAGCCCTGCTCAGAAGGAAAGCCATGTAATTTAATGAAATAAATATTTTTTTTAGCTGAGACACTTCTGTGTCTGAAACAACGAATTATAAACATGTAATTAAGAAATATATAGATACAACAAACCCCCAAAAGATACTCAATATGTATTCCCAAAAAACTCTAAACACATACTCACATAAAATAAAAATGTTAATATAAAATTTATAATTTATATTTGCACATGATATAAAATTTCATGAATATATTTAGTAAAGAAAAAAATGAAAATCTATGGATTTATATTTTCCTCAGATTCAGACTTGGCCTCCAAGCAAAATACCCAGGCATGCTTGATGCAGCAAAAATTTCCAGTTCAATTTCAGCTGCGAGGGTTTCTTTCTCTTTTGCTGAATAAAATGCAATCTTCTCATTCTGTATAGGTCGAGCTTGTGACCTTTTAAAAAAATAGTCCTTCATGCATCCAGAAGGATTATCACAGGCATAGATCCCAAAAACCAAGTGGCAATGTAGGGTCAATAATGCATCTATTATATATTGTGTTCTATATTTATTTATCTCTCTATAATTATCTATATTATATATCTGTCTAGTTAAAATCGCATTTAATATTGTGAATTAAAACAAAAACAAACAATAGAATTTTTTTTTTCTTTTTTACATTTTAAATATATTTTGTTAGTTCTGATCAAATGTTTAATGGGAATTGAAAGTAATATTAATTAAAAATAAGAATAAAATTAGGTATTTCATTTCATTATATGTTACTTTTCAAATGTCAATTAGAATTATATAAAAATAATGCATATATTTATAAATAGGTTGCATACTTATAAATAGTTATGTGTAAGTTCAACAAGTTTATCTATCTGGATAATTTTAAGTGAATTCTTTTTAATGCTTACTTTGATAGCTAAATATTTCATAATCTAAAATATTTAATGCATAACATGATAAAAGAAAAATAGCATTACAATTTTGTGGTAAGGATATAAGAATCAAATAAAAGAAAATACTAGTAGTTATAATTGAAAAAATATTTGGAAAGCTAAAATATTTTTAACTCATTAACATACAGTTAAATCTAGCTTCTTATAATTCAAAGTATCCGTTTTCTGCAAAAAGAAGATTTTTTATTTAATTGAAGTCAAATTTTTTTAATCATTACAGAACAAATTGTATTAATAAATACGTTATTTATAACTGATGATATAGATAAGTCCTACAGACACTGTATTCCATTACCAGTTATATCAATGTAACATAGAGAGATAGCAGATGGAATGGGAAGGAGATATATAATTTTGCTATACTTTTCAACAATAATAGTGGTCAGAATATAAATTTAGTAAATGGATAGTATGACAAAAGCTTGGGCAAAAAACATGGGTTTTCTAGCTTGTAATGCTGCCGTTACAAGTAATAAGATACATTAATTCTTTATACCCTAATGGCCTAAAAATACCAGAGAATTAAAAATAAGAGGAATGAAAGGCTATTGAAGCAAACCTCAAAACTCTAACTTAAATGGATTTTACTAAAGACTTAATCAAAGAATCTTTATCTCCCTTTTTCGTAACTTACATTTCAATGTTTAAAAATTATTATGAAGTACATTTTATTTATTTATTTTAGTATAAATATAATAAATACATACATTTTTTAAATGGTTATTTATGCTTCCATATTTTGATTGAGTTGCATGAACAACTTGTTGAAATTCGGTTTTCATTTTAAAATTTATTTGATCATTAGTAAATGACCTAGTTTTGATTATATATTTTCTTACGATATAATTAATGCCATTTCAACAGAATGATATAAAATTTAAAAAAATTACTTCAGAAGTGAAATAATTGACAATAATACTGTAATTTTATATATATATTTTACTTTTTGTTTTTTAATACTGAGAATAAATAGTAGAAACCTGGTAGCAATGTGCATACTTTAAACTACATAATTATATTTAAGTAAATAATAAATAATTTTAAATCATTAATAATATATAGGAGATCAGTCAATAAGAATTAAGTACCTCTGAATAAAAGAAATATTTTGGTTTGAATTTCTAGCACAAATCCTACACATATCGTAACTCAGATATTTTTCTCTGTTTTACCTGTACTATTATAACTCTTGGAGAGTTTTGAGCTTAGGAGTTAGTAAGGATGTCTTGTTATTTGACCAATGGTTTTACAATGTGGTGATATAATCAGCACCTAAGCTTAACTGCTAAGTTTATTTCACATCCCCATAAGTTCAAATTTTTAATTAATCAATCATCTATTTGTCTTCTTTAAAAAAAATTCCCATATCAAATTTACAATACTTCATATGTTCAGTTACAAATATATTAATAAACAAAGCCTTTTTAACAGCCTTTGCAACTTTTTAGAATCAGAATAAGCAAAGAATTAATTTTAAAAAATCCATTTTCATTGTATATTTAGCTATATTGAATTACAATATTATCAAAGAGAAAAAATTTGATCTTCCATCATTCTACTATTTGTGTTAAATCAACAATTCCATCTTTAAACTAATAGTACTTCCTTGATTGTTTGTCAATAGTTTATCCTAGCTAAACAAATACATTGCTTACAACTTATTTGAAGATTGCTATGATTTGACTAGACAATACTTCCTTCCTTTCAACCAACTAAATTAACTATTAAAGCATTTCATATATGTTTTATAAGCATTTATTAATAGTAAAAATTGTAATAATAAATTAATAGTTACTGATAATTATTTCAATCATTATTAAATACAAATAATTTAAGAGAAAAGTAAGTATAACATTTAGAAAAATGTTATAACATTATATGATATGATATGATAAAAACATACGTTATGGTGATGAGTTTTCAAGACCTCTAATGGATTGTCAATTACAGAAACACTTTATTTGAACATTTATATTACAAATGATGAAAAATAAAACACAGAATAACAACAAAAATTGAAAAAACAAGAATCACTATAATTCAATACTTTTACAATCTGTTTTCACTACTTCATAAGTAAATTCAAAGCATATCTGAAGCAATAGGCAACATCACAACTCTATTTTTTATGAAGACAGTTATTAGTCAAAACGGCATCTGTGTAGCGAAATATGAATAAATATATACATATTTTTATTTACAGCCAAATTTATTCATTAATTTGTTATATATTTTTATTTTAACTATGATAAATGACTAATCATTAAATGTAAATATATATTTAAAAAATTGTAGCTATTTATACCACAGTAGTGTACTTAATACCTAGTATACAGTAGTACCTAAATACCTAATTATGGGTCAACTTTCTATCCTAATTTTCTTGATTATACAATAGATTTTATTGTTGCCCTGATTGTAAACCAAAAGCTTGAAACCTAAGGGAAAAGAGGTCTAAAATGACATAAAACTAATTTTGAATCAGTTAAATTTTTGTTTTGTTTTTATTTTATAGACTAAAAAGATTATTTAATTAGTTTAAGTTAAACACAGATTTAAATTGTTGAAATTAGTTACTAATCATGAAATAACGAATAATAATCCTAGATTATAATATTTGTCGGTTGTCAAGGACTTACGTAAAAAACTAGGAGTATAAAATTGTTTATTATTTCTCTGACGACTTCGTAACACTTGTGCACCGCCAATCTGATACACAGAGGCGCGGAAAGGTTCTAGCGCTCAAATTATCTTAGTATAGCTTAAAATTTCTAAAGAAAGTGACTCAAACTGTGTTAGCAAAGCTATTTTGTCTTGTTTCAGTTTCGTGTAGCAATTGTTTACTACACTACCTATTTTATATTGATATATATAATATCATACAAAACGACCTCATGAGATCATCTATAGGCTTAAACAACGAACTAATAAGACAAACAGTTCTGAATCATTTATCTGAGCCAAATTTAAACTTTAAATATTTCTATAACTAAAATCTTCGCTGTCATTTATTATTACCATCGGAGGAGAATGGGATCAATCAAGCAATTTTTCTTAAGAAAATAATCTTTATGTTGTCGCGTAATAACAATTTTAATTGTATGGCGTAATAACATAGCTTATAGAACTTTTCTTAGCTTATTAATATTTAAAGAAACAAAACATTCTTACAAATATTTCCTATGCTATTTGTAATTTTTTTTTTTTTTGCAAAATTAATGCAATTTGCACTTTGTTATTCTTGAAGATAACATAAGTAGTTTATTCACCTGTCTTAAGTCCAAATAAAAAGTATTAATTATAACTAGTCACTCAATTTTTACTAAGATAATTTTTAACTATTGTCTAAAATTAATATTAAAAAACAAGTGTTTTCACATATATTTGATTTATATTGAAATCAGTTTTATTTTGATACATTTAACTACTTAAACCTAGTAAGTGCATAATCCATTATTCTATCGTTAAAAATATCTTTTTGTGGTGTACTAAATTTATTGTAAAGCTTTTGAATCACTTTCAGTAACTGACATTTGCTCTTTAAATATGCTTGATATATGGTTCCTGCACTTTACTAAACACTAACAAGTTAAGGCTTTTCAAGTAAACCAGTTCCTATGACTAAATATACATATATTTTAAATCATTAGAATCAATAAAATTATTATATTTACTTTATTTCTAACCGTATAAAGAACAAGTTTCCTTGGTTCCAATAATATAAAAATTCCAAAAATGACTTTATAAAGGCACTGAATTCTTGCTAAGCAGGGCATTATTGAGTTTAGTGATAGCATTCATCAAAACAATAACTATAAATCTGCATCGTATGTTGAAAATTTTAATACATTATACCAATCATAATTAATTGACTGTGAATAGATTCGTTATTTAAAATTTCACTATAATCCCATTTCTGAGAATGATTTCTTCAGGTCGGTGCACACACTCAAGGCAATATCAGGTAAGACTGTAGGTCAGGGACTAAGTAACCTGGAGAATAGGTGAGACTTTCATCGTCAAAAAATTTAAAAGTTGTGAACTTTACGAACACGAAATTTCTTATAAGCCCTAATTAGTGAGGTCAGTATTCTCAAAATGTTTTTAAAAAGGCCAAATTCCAGGGAATACCCCTCAGACTTCAGCAAGTTGGGAAAATCAGAAATAATTCTTGAGAAATTTGGGATTTCACACCCCCTTCAATAAGTTGCAACGTCTCTACTGCAGATAGGAACACTTTTAATGAAGTGGAAGAATATGGTTCGAAAAACTGCGTTTTGGAAGGAAATGAGAACAGAGCACAAAAAAATAGGAATTATGGTGTCAGGCATTAACTTTAGACTTTATTTAATTAATTAGGTTCTAATTATTTAAATATGAGATAACGTAGAATCAGGAGGGGATCAACAAAAATTAGGACCTAAGGAAACTGATTTTCTTTTTATTCACCATTCCTTAAACAGGTAAAGTTAATTTACTTTTTCTTTTCAATAGAAATTACTTCATTTATGGGACACCTTAGAAATCCGGCTCTTGCTTTTTTTTCTGGTCATATGAGATGTACCAAATCGAGTTGTATTATTGAACTTAAGTTCTAACCGGCCTCTGGAGCTGTGACACAATAACTGTTAGTTTCTGCACTTTAGTACAAGGTATTCGGATGCAAAGGATTTGCTCTCGACCAAATTTAACATTTCTAATTCTTATCTCTTAATCACTAATTCTTGCGAAACCCGCATAATTCCTATAAAATTCTGTTGGCTACTTCATCTTCTGATATTGCCAAGGATGTTCCTGTATCAATTTTGTTGGACTGGAAGGATTTTTTTTTTTGTGGGTGCTAGTACATTCACAATCTTCTTCTCTCTCTCCAACCTCTGCCTGGTTCTCTATAGAAAACTTTTCAGAAACAAACACTGAGAAATAAAATTACTGAAAACGAATTGTTAATTTGCGAGTCAGAGACTAAAAACTAAAAATAATTAGTATTGAAGTTTGATTACTATTAAATGTTTCTGGTAGATCTTTGTAGTAAATGAGCTGCCTTATCATTGTGAGTCCCTTTATCATACTTCTTACCGTTCAGTGTTCCTAAAGGCTTTATATAAGTGATTTACTTGATGAAGCTTCTTGAGGAAAACCCGGATATTTGCCCTTGCCGAGTTCGGACTTCCCTCGTCTAATGGAGGAGGAGAATTATCCCTTCTTCAGAGAGTTCATCAACGGGTGGAAGGAGGTGGTCGGTCCGACGCACTTTACGTTAGGAAATGCTCGACCACCTGGAATTGGCTAGCGACCAATACAAGAAGATGAAGATGAAGAAGCTGGCGCAGACTGAGACCAGGAGGGCTGGACTAGGCTGCGTTCTGGAGTGGACGGATGCTGGTGGATAAGGAGCAGCCCCATCTAGGCTGCACCACGGTTGAACTATAAATTTTAATTATTAAACTATTGATATTAATTATTAAAAATAAATTTAATAAAAAATCTAACGGTTAAATATAATTGATAATTATTGGGGACAGTGGCATGCGTGACTCTAGCACAATACCTGGCGTTTGTGAGAAGAGGATAAATTGAGGGAAGAATGGTTATAGCACAAGATATCTGATTAAAAGGATCTGGAAATCTTTGAGAAATCAAACCAATGACGACTGTGTATATAAATATATAGTTATAACAAATAATGATATAAACCTTTTAAAGACCCGAGATAAACAGATAGAAATAAATACACCTTGAATACGAAATAACTCCTAATAAAAATGTTCCAGTTATTCTTAAATACATTGGTGTATTTTTAATGACGTTTCCGACAAATGACGGTTCCGACTAATAATTGCCGGATGACTTCAACTACATGCTGTTGCTTCTTACAAGTACATTCCGCTCCATGCCTCTGGGCATGTCAACATAAAGAAAGTATATTACCGTATTTTCAAAAGAGTCTTGAGTTTCATTATTAATTGACAACTTTATTAATAATCCTCCAAAATGTTTAAAGGGATATGCAATAATATTCCATCCCTTGAGATGGATTGGGTTATATCGTGGTCAGGTTATTTTTTAGACCAAATGATTTCATTTTATGTTTCTTGCATTTAGTGCATTACAACTACAAATCTAATTTCATACATCTTCATTTATGTTTCTATTTACGTGTTTATTTAAGTATTAAAATACATGAAATACTTTTTTTCTGCATTGGTTTACTCCGCCTGTGAAGTGATTATAGTTTGCCGCTGAAAAGATTTTAAAATGCAACACTTTATTTTACTTCTACTTATTTTTCCGTGGATTAGAGCAGCATGAACCAATAAATAAATTCCATATCTACAAAAATGAATATGAAAAACTGAATTTGAATTTTTTAGAAACCAGGATGAACATATACTGTCCTAGTATACAAAAATCAATAGTCACAGACTTTTCTAAGAACTCTTACTTTTTCCGAGAACTTAACTCAGAATGAAAATGTTTAATCTCTGTCAGACAATGTTACGTAAAAAAACATAAACCTCTAAAGACGGACATCGGTTGTTGTTACCTAAGCCACAGTTATATAATACAATTTTATTAATTTATCTTTTTTTATTGACAAAGGTCAATAAAAAAAAATAGACAATATTACATAAAAAAATATAAACCTATAAAAATGGGAAGCGGTTGTTGCTACCTGAGGCACAGTTATATAATAAAATTGTATTAATTCTTTTATCATAGTATTTTTCCAACTTATTTATCTTGAAGCTTATAATTTCTTTTAAGCAATTTTTTCACCAAGACCACGATTCTTCGGATTCGATTTTTATTTTCTTGAAAATATTTCTGATAGTTTAGAAATTACCAGAAATAACAACAGTAAAGAGGGAATGAAAGAAAAATTTGGAGATTTTAGGATTAATATCATGGGAGACAACGTTTCGGAAATAAAGTGGTTTTGCATTGCAGTCAGAAAGGTATGAAAACGGCCAAATCTTTGGGAAACCTTTAATTTTCGGCAGTACATCTGAAAATATACTACATAATATAATATAAAAATACATCACATAAAATAAAATACATCACATAAAACTATATAATATAATATAAAAATACATCACAATTTTTTTACATTATTTCTGACCTGAGTCGGTCTAAACTAAATCCAAATTTGTGAGAATAAAAAATTATTTTTATTATTGATTATAGTTATTGTAATTATTAATATAGTTATCATTAAATAGGTAATGTATAAATAAAATCGCTTAACTTTCATTTCAAGAGTAAGGTAGGTGAAAGGTAATGTAGGGAAATAAAAAATCGCTAAGATTTAATATGAGCCGTTGAATAAAAAAGTGCTGTAAGTCAGATATGTTGTTTAAAGACTTTTAAAACTAAGGGTAGTCCGTCCAACCTGGATTCAAACAGCCTCTTCTTCTGATTCAAAGTTGCTAAGATGATTCCTCAACACTCGGATACCATGGTCTCAAACAATCTTCACTCAAGGATAAAGAATGAACCGAATAATGAGTGTTTGGAGTTAATATCAAGGTCAATATTATCTGTATTGTTGTGCTTATCTATATCTGATCCATTTTGACGAAATATCCATTTCTTCTGGCTAGAACTCTGGAAAGCTTTAGTAGTATGTAAAAAGCTTATTAAAATTTAATTTTAATTCTTCAGTCCTCGCTTTAATCTAGTAATGAATATTTTAGATTCCAAACAAATCATATGGGTCCAGAGTTCTAATATTGACCAAGAGACGTGGATTACCGGGGAACATCAAAGCGACATGCTCATTTGATTCCGCTGAGTATAAATTAAATCAGAGTGGCAGTGTATCAGTTTGCTGGTGACAGAGGAGGCTTGGAGAGATTACTTCCTGTAGGAGCGAGTCTTGTTTCCTCCCCAGTCAACTACTTCCTCTTGGCCAATCTCCGCCTGCCTCCTCTATCACTTTTCAATCATCTTCTTGTCCTTTTCTATGAATACCAGTTCGCCTATACACTCCTTCATCGGTATGACCCTCTTTATCGGTATCATTTAACATCTACTAACCATTTTAGATTAAATAGATAAGGAACATGTGTTATTTCACAGCTCAGGAAATAAATAAATAGTTGCATTTTAAACGTGCTAAGAACTTTTTATATCTGAGGTATAAATAAATTGCATTATAATAATATCAATAAGGCTTGAAGAGGGCCATAGATTTCTGCCATTTTCATTAAGAATCGTAATTTAAATACTCCATACCTAACTAATCACTGATTAGTTTTTTAGCTATTCGTTCATTGACCATTTCAACATTAGAGGACCAAATCTCACTATGTTATTAATTCAATAATTATACACCAAAATTCAACATTGTTCAGCCTTCTTAAATAAATAATGGCCTTACCTTTCTTAGAACAAGAATATTCGCTCAAAATTAATTTTTTTTAGTCCTTAAAGTGTTATTCATTTTTCTTTTTTTTATGAGAGGCCACCACGTAAAAATATAAGAGATGAGTATTTTATATTTTCAAACTATTTTCTCTGACCACACCACCGTTTCTATTGCTTACTCCATATTCTTCTAGCTTTTGTTCTATATGTTTTAAAACTTTCAGATAAACTAAATCAAATTCTACAAAACTTGATACCACAAACAATTGATTACACTAAAAAAAGTTTGTAAAATATTAAAAAGTAAATTTGATGTTAGTTATATAATGGCATGACGCAGAAATGTGGAGAATCTACTCATTAGTAGAGGTCTGTCTAATAACATTTCTAGAGACGATCTAGAGGCCAACATCTTTTCAGATACCTAGGAAGACTATCAGGCAATGAAGAAGCCAGGTTTGGGCGGTTTAATCGGCAACATACAGAACATTGAGGTCCTGATGGATGACTTGATTTGTGACAAAGTAAGGAACATTAAGGATTTTACGAAGGATTTTGGTTAATAAGGATTGAATATGAGAGGAATTCGATGGTTTAGTGGAGCACCAAAGCTCAACTCCGTAAGTCCAGATATGCTTTATTATACTTATATAAATTAATCTTTTGTAATTTTAATTTCAGTTTGTCTTGTAAGTGTTGTATTAGTCGGAATCAACGAGCAGTATCCTGTCTTTTCAGTGTTTTATGAGGATTCTATATCAGTCGTTTGTCCAGATTAAGTAGTAGTAACGGATCTATTCCACAGGAATAAGAGGAGTGTTTTTAAAGGATACTGTGGGGCAGGAAATCATGGGTTCACCACGAAGAGTAAATATGATTTCGTGGTATTTATTGGAATTTGAATTAATATTTTATTTAATTATATAAAAGGACCTAAAATCGGACATATCTCAGTAAAACTTAAAATTTTTCAAATTCTGTACTAAAAAAAGAACTGTGCCAAATTATGTGAGATAGTAAGGTCCAAAATTGTGTCGAATTGACGTGTAATGATCCATTTGTCCAAAGTCTATTGATTTAATTTAAACAAAATGATTTGTATTAAATCAGACACACCTTTAAAATGCATATTTACAACGAAATGTTGTCTCAACTAGCATGACACTGAACGTGCGCAATCAACCTTTCGTAATGTTAACAAGCGTGCGTCTGAACATTATGATTTAGCATGTTGATAACGTTAAATAAGGCAACACCTTTTCCTGACTTGTGAAACGGCAATCAAAATAAGAGATAACAAGATGATAAAATATACTAACAACTAACATAATTTTATGTCAATTTAGTTCTTATTGAGTTTCATCCTTGCTTTCAACTTTTTAAAGTTATATTTCACAATTGAATAATGCTCAATTGTGAAACATAACACTTCGATAAAGCATTGGCCATTAACTTATCTTCCTTGCTAAAACATACTAACATAAATGACATTTGTTACCAATTTTCCACATAATTGACCTAATAAATGATTTCATCAAATATAATTTTACAATTACACCATAAATGAATATAATTAAATAATCGAATGTTGGGTAACTTCTTAACTAAAGGATTTTATTACTCATAAATGAAGATTATATTTTCATGCAGTAGACACCTGTGGAGCGAGTAATAAAAAACTCAAAACATGCAAAAACGTGCAGAAAAAAATTCAAAATATGTAATAAAGCCAAAAGAAAAAGGACTAACTATTTTTATATGGAAAATAAAAAAATGAAAAAAATATTAACATTCTCAGAAAACATTAAATTAATGATTTTCATTAAAAATTATTTATGAATTATTTCATTAAATATATACTTTTAAGAAGTATATATTTAAATGAAGAAATGGTCATTCAGCATACACACTTTAACATCTTTTATATGAACTTAAAATATTTGGTGTAATATCCACACCAAAACGTTGTTCATTTAATATGGTTGTATTTTAATAAAATTTTACTACAATAATTTTAACTTTTTTTTATATATTATTGATGAATTAATTTTCCCATTCTCATTTTTTTTACTTGTTAAATTATATGGATAATAATTTATAATTACGATTCATAATCATGAGAAATAGTTGACTGTGGATGACTTATACGAGGAGAAGATAGTTGGGGGCGCGGTCAAAATAAATCACAAATAAGTTTAAGTATCTTATTTAATAGTTAACTTATTTATTACTTGGCGGTTTGATTTCAAGCTAACAGTTTCATTTAGTGTTTTATTCTCTTTTTTCCCCTATCTTTATTTTAACTCCCCTCCCTTCTTTTCTCAATTTTCCTTACCCACGTTATGTTCACCATATATTATTATTATTGTTTTCAATTTTTTTTTCTATACATTTCTTTTTTTTAACTTAACTTTTATTTTGCCTATTTATCTCATATTATGGTTACATATTTCAGTTGTTATATATATTTTCTTTCTCTTAATTTTATTTTTCTTTCCATAAATTTAATTTTTAAATAATTAATAAACTAATATATTCATATTTCTTTGCATTATATAACTTCATTTTTATTGTATTTCCTTAATTATGTTATTTTACCTAAATTCAATTCAATTACCTATGTATACATTTTATTTTCCACTTCTTTCATCACTTTATTTTATTAATTCCATTCCGTACAATTATTTACTTTATGTCATTCTGTTTATATTTTTTTTTTATTTTCTGTATTCATTGGTTGTTATCATGTTCAGTTCTTAGCCTTGAGGAAGGCCAGAAATTCTTGCCGAAACGTTGGCACAATTAAATAAGTTACTTCAACTTATTTGTGTTTTATTTTGACCGCACCCCCAACCATCTTCTCCTCGTATAATTATGATTATAAGTATTTTTCATGAGAGTTTTTTTATTGCAGATTTGCCGATGGAATAGTACTGAAACCCACCCTACTAAATACTGATTTTCGATTATTTTTCTAATTTTCCTAATTCTGTTCCAGAGAGATATTTTTTCATAGAGCTTCTTGTTCCAAAGGTTCAACTAATTCTGCATATATATATTTTTTCTGAATAAAACGGAACGATCTTTTAGAAATCACTATTATTCTTGTTATCTTAATTATCTTTTCATAAAATATATTGTAGGTGTGGACAACGATTATCTAGGAGTTTGAAACAGGTGGGATGTGGTAGTAGATAAGAATAACTGGCGAAAGCTTTTGGAGGAAGCTCAGTCTAGGTAACAGTACGTAGCGCCACATATTTCGTATTCTCATATACTACAATATCTCATATTCACATATTTTGGTATTAGTGATTCCGAATTGATGAGGTATTCCAATACCTCATCAATTCGGAATCACTCGGCTAGATTCGAAATTCTTACAAAGCAGATTTTACACAGGATGTAAGCTAAAAATTCGTTGGTCGGTTGTTTTGATGTTTGAGATGTAATAATAAATAATAAAATCCCCTATTCTCTATTTTTGGCAATGGCAGTGGCAGTTAATATTATTAGTTAGTTTTCAGATCAGCAATATTAACTTCCAGCCGTTTCGCTTGTTTCATGACTAGGTAAGTCACTGACGAGGTGTAGATAGTTGACTGTGGATTACTGATTGGAGAAGATGGTCGGGGGTGCGGTCAGCAAAGAAACAACATAAATAAACAAAAAATATTTTTGAGATTTATTTCAGTATTTAGTAGGGTGGGTTTCAGTACTATTCCATCGGCAAATCTGCAATAAAAAAACTCTCTTGAAAAATACTTATAATCATAATTATACGAGGAGAAGATGGTTGGGGGGTGCGGTCAAAATAAAACACAAATAAGTTGAAGTAACTTATTTAATTGTGCCAACGTTTCGGCAAGAATTTCTGGCCTTCCTCATGGCTAAGAACTGAACATGATAACAACCAATGAATACAGAAAATAAAAAAAAGAAAATATAAACAGAATGACATAAAGTAAATAATTGTACGGAATGGAATTAATAAAATAAAGTCACTGACGAGGTATAGATAGTTGACTGTAGATTACTGATTGGAGAAGATGGTCGGGGGTGCGGTCAGCAAAGAAACAACATAAATAAACAAAAAATATTTATTTATGCCGACGTTTCGACCTGATCTTCTGGTCTTCATCAAGGAGTCGTAGGCAGAGATTTCTGCTAAACTTTAGTTTACGTTTTCTGTATAGTTTGTCTTAATCACTTCGAAATAATTTCAATTAAAAGTTTTTTCTGATATTTGAAGTTTAAAAGATCAAGGTTATTAGCCCTAAAGCTATCAATTAATTCTGATCATATTTGTAGAACTATAAAAATATATTATTTTATTTTTTAAAGAAGGAAAAGAAAAAAAGTTATATAAGTAAAAACAAATTAAAATAAGAAAGTGGATACAAAACTAATAAGAAGATCGTATAGTTATTTATTTCATTAATCTAATATATTATAAATTTTATTTCTTTTTTTTAAGAATCAAGCCCTCTATTGAGGTTCAATGCAGCTTCAGTGATATCAGGATCCATTTCTCGGGACATAAATACCGACTGACCCAGGAGTGAATTGAACATACAACCACAATGGGACTGCCGTAATGTGCTCACGACCTCTATAAATTTTATCCTTATGCGATTGTCAAAAAAAAAAAAACAAAAAAAAAAAACCAAGTAGGAAAGAACTCTTCCTATAACGACAAGAACACCTCCTTGCACAACCACTGTTCTTGAAACAGTTCAAATTCACTCTCAACCTATTTTTTATTCCCCATTGAATCGTACCTGCACTTTAAAGAGGTAGAGTGCAGTTCATAATTGGTCACATATCCACAGGGTTGAGTCACGACTGATTTAACAGATCAAATATTTGTCTGGTACAGCCGGAGTCAAGCCCGAGCCCGGGAGAAAGAAACTCAGTTCCTTACTCACTGAACTAACTCCTTCTCTTTCTAAGATTATCATATCTGCTTTAATAGATATTTAATAGTAGGTACTCAAGAATTCGAAATCTCTAGGTTTGATGGTTTTGATATACTTAACAAGAACCAAAAGGAAAAATCAGGTTCCATTTCAACTTATAAATTACTTGTCAACTATTGACGATGATAATTAATAACAATAATATCTATTAATATTACATTAAAAAGTAACAAAGATAATTAAGAACAATAATATATTAAAAAGTTGCCTGAGCTAATAGGACCATTTTGATACAAAAGAACATGTTTTCATGGATTTGAACCATGCATTAAGATATCAAAAGAGCTTGTGTTTCATACACTCATAATTAAGCTTAATATAGTAAGGTAAGGTAAGATTTAAGCTATCGGGTTCATATCCCGATTATGGAGACAAACTCTCCTCTCTAATTAAAAAGACGATTATTCATTATGATTTTAATTATAAGAACTAAAATCGTGGTGTCCCCTAACATCTTAAGTGTCAATCAGTTTTGATCGTTTCATGAGTAGTAGGCATATACCAACGTTTTATGTATAGTGTATCGTAATCAATTAGAAGTAATTTGAAGTACACTGGTAGACGTCGGAGCGATTACAGTCGTGTTGTTATCGTAACGTTAACTGATTAGATAAGACTGTTCGATTTGTTGATAGTAGTCGATATTATGGAGTAGCAGCAAAAACACAGGTAAAGAAATACAAAATTAACTCAGCGTGCTGTCTAACTAATGCTGTTTATTTATATATCAATTTTATTTAAATAATTTTAAAATTATCATATAATTTACGGTTGTGCAACATAGAACTATCTTTTGCGTATATGAAAAAACAAAACAACGTTACAACTAAAAATTTATAACTTTTGAATGTTAAACATGTTGAATGAGCAAAAAAAAGAGCAAGAAAACCAACCAACAGACTTCCGAATTATATTTTCTGCAAACTCTGCTTTGTAAGAATTTAGAATTATTATTTTTTCTGTGTTAGAAATATCTAATACTATATAGTTAAAATTGAGACCATTCATGAATATCGGTAAATTATAAAATAACAGAAACATACTAATTTAAAATTTTCTCTAAATGCGTAAAGTTTTAATGAATCATTTTCAGGATTTTTTATTTGGATGATACTAATTTAAAATTTTATTTCTCCTAAGTTTTGACAGTATCGTGGCTTGGAGCAACAATCAAAGACCAGTTTAAGAGTTTTTTTAGTTTCAACACTATCCTTCAAAGATGAAACTGTTACATCCAAAAACGGATCCAGAAAATCCTGGTACTAACTCTACCACGATCCTGGTTTCTGAAAACCTTTGGATTCGGTTTTTCAGAATTAATTTTTCTGAATTTGAGTTTGGATATTGATCACTGTTGCTCATTCCAAACATGTTGAACGCAGAGTTTAACCCCTCCCCCCTCCTAACCATTAACCGTACCTACACTTTATAGAAGGTGGATGCGGTTCATGACAGCTTCCGTATCCACAGGGTTGACTCTCGGCTGATTTAACAGATAAAATAATTGTCTGGCACAGACACCGGGCTCCGGAAATAATTACTCAGCGCTGAACTCACCCCCTCCCATTTTGATTTTATCATATCTGTTTTGATGGATTTAAAGAAGTCAGGAAAGATGCTATACTATCAGCTCTACTAATATCGTTTCCTAGAGATATAAATATGTCTGGCGGTATTTCTATTAATTTATGTTTGTAGTTAACATGCAAATGTTTATAATTGTAAACTCGCAGTAATATTTGAATCCCGAACGGTAGTAATATAAATTGCTATGAAATGGCTATGCTGTCCAACAAACATCCGAGACATGGGTTCCTATTAGGCTATACCTAATTTTTTTATACGTAATTTTTTTTAATTACTTCCTTTCTAGCCATTTTTGGCGTAAGAGAGCAGTGGGCTAGCATTGATTTAGTATAAATTATTTTGATTATCTTATTATACATGATAAAATAATTTATAAAAACATTTTTGGTAGTGTGGCCGTGGGTCAACAATATGGTTTCAGGAGCCCTCCTGGAACCCATCTGTATGTATGTATATATATATTTTCCCTACCTCCATTATATTTCATATTAAAATTAAAAATCTAAATATGCCTACTTAAAATACAGCGGAACCATGTGTGACTGAATAATATGAAATTCTTTTTATCTCATGACGAAAATGTAAATAGAGCTCGTTCCCTTTTGTAACTTCGAAGAAGGAACTCTCGCTTGAAGTTTTCTAACATTGTTTCGTGCGTTTGTTCCTTATTAACTTACCTTACTTCCTCTTCTTTGTTAATTCCTCCGTCTTTTAGTTAGATAGTAAGCAACTCACATAAAACACTTTCCACTGGTCTCTTTTAAATTAAAGGTGTTGAAGATTGCAGGATGAAAAGCATTTTAGACAGGAAAATTGTAAACTTAAATTATGGTATAGATTGAAAGCTGTCCGATTATCAATAATCATCATGACGATTTAAGCTGGATGATTTCTATTGAAACCGAGAGAGACATAAATAAAGCCTTAATACCTCGAACCGGAATAGAGTCATTACTAGTGATTGTGAAAAAAAAATTTATAGATCGATAGTCAGACATCGATGTTACCGATATATCAATCTGAATATATCGATGGTTTAATGAATACAACGGTTTATCAAAAACATCGGTGTCGGTTTACAATTTCTAGTCGTGTAATCTACAACAGAATGAGCTAATATCAGATAAATAAAATATTTCAACAAATATTTTTATGGAAAACGAATATTAATAGTTACAAAAACTTAAAACTTTAATAAACGATCAATTTAAAAATTATGGATTTGTCTAGTAAATTCTCAGTCCTTTTCCTCAGCTTACTTCCCCTTTGTATGCTTTTTGTGAGATTGGATATTTTATCATGGTCAAGGTCGTTCCTCTTTTCTCTTTGTTTGCGGTCCTTATTGCACAGCAATACATCACTACCATTCTATTATAGGCCTTTATTTCCTTTCAGTGTATGGCGATTCCGCACATCTCAATCCGGGCCAACCTGGACTTTAGGTCGAGCTATATATATATATATATATATATACATTTTTTATTTATTTATTTTTTTTTTAAGGCAATCCACAACGATAGTTATGTTTGCCTATGCATATTGACGTTCATTCTTGGAAACTTTCCCAATATTTTCTATACCAGAGTGTTTAGCTGATATGAGTAGCAATAATTAATATTAAATAAATAAATAAAAGCAAAATTATTAAAGAACAGAATTTATATTAATTGCTGTAATAAAGCAGAAAATGAATCAAATTTGTTAAATATATCCTTATATGTTTGTTTTCTTTAAGTAATCAAATATTTAAGAAACGTGAAGAATGTTGACGTTTAGCAAAGTTCCATCAAATCTGTGGTCTGTCAGTATGTTTTTAACAGTTAGTATACATCATTTAGTATTCATGTAACTACTACATAGTACAAAGTAGTAATTACAAAGCACATTTTAGTAGATTCATAGTACTATATTGCCTCAAAGGTTGGTCACCTCTGAACCTTATCAAGTGTTCCTATTGTGAGCATCATCGAGAATTATTTTATGATTTGGAGGTTCATCAAATTACTTAATGCACTTGGTGCCCGGTGGAAGTACGATTATTTCACTCGGTGGTGCAATGTCCAAAGCTGTAGCCGCTTCTGTTGCATATTTATTGTACCCTATTTGTTTTTTTGTTTTCCAATCCCTCTAAAATAGAAAAAAAAAACATGAATTAATAAAATTCAATACGTAATCCTTTTTCTACCGTTGGTACTTCAAGGTATCCAGTGACATACTTATCTGAGGTTTTAATGTTCCATTCTATGAGAACTCAATATAAATATGTGGAAGTGACAGCCTCCGCGTGATAAGTGAATAATGTAAGAGCAAATAATAATTAAAGAAGACAGATAATATGTAAATGATAAATAATTAAGAGATAGAAGTCGAAAAATAGTTGGGAAGAAGTTTGTACCCTAGTGTTTTATCTACTAGTTTTATATTATACAATCCTTTTCCTAACAGTAAAAATCTTCACTAGGGATAGGATTTTTATGTTTTCACATATTTTTACCTGACCATAATATCTGTGATTCCTTACTAATTAAAGATGTTTGAAGACATTTCTGGCCAAAAGAAGCCATTTTATTTCACATATTTTTAAATATTTGGTTTTTTTTTACATATTTTGTTGTAAATCACATATTTCCTGAAATATTTGTTATTTTTAACATATTTTTAGGTATTTTGTCCTTAATCACATATTTCCTTAAATTATTTGTTCAATTTTAAATACATTTTTCGCAGCAACAA
>NW_027104827.1:103845-104198 GCF_000696795.3 Halyomorpha halys | reverse complement strand
CCCCAGGTGATGCAGAATACCGAATGGAATAGCAATGGAAATAGCTTCATTTAAGTATGCCTCTTTAACATCAGTAAATGTTGAAAGATCTTTTAGCCGGTACTAGTCCATTCTGCGGTCAAACCGACGAAGATTTTTATTTGAATATTTAAAAATGCATTTAATCTGCAATAATTTTGTAATTGATCCTGCTGAAAATTGATTTCTTTCAAAGTTTTAAATATTTTTCCAAAGTTTTTTCTCTTTTTAATAAGGATTATTCTTTATTTCCATTTATAATTTGTTCATAATTCATTCTGAGTAATTATTAATCAATTAGTTTAATTACAATTACTAATTAATGTCTTGTTATT
>NW_027104827.1:100831-103660 GCF_000696795.3 Halyomorpha halys | reverse complement strand
ATTTAAATTTTTTTAAGTCAAAAAATTACTAATTAATTAGTAATTTATATTGTTGAATAATACAAAATTGTTGAATAATACAAAATAAGTACATATTATTTACATATTTTTTTAAATATTTTACAATTTATTAGCACATATTTATGTACATATTTCGGATTTTTTAGCACATAAAAATCCTATCCCTAATTATCACCATTCCCAAGCACGGGTATATTTTACCAATCACCGTTAAATCTTTTTCCGAATACTTAAGAAAATCAGAATAAGAATTAAGAGAGAGAGAATAAGAATTAAATAGATAAAAGAGAATCTACTTGTTTTCTGCTAGAATAAACCTCAAATTGATCGGAATAATTATTAAACTTTTAATAACCGTTTCGAGCTTTATTAAACTTTTGATCATGCAATTCTTTACTACGTTAAATAACTTCTCTGTAATTCACTGTTCCATCTAAATATTATACTGCTTCAGGCGGTCAATTCTCAACGGCTCTTGAGTCTTTTTGAAATCGATATGAAGCTAATACTGGTATATTCTATTTTATCTTTAATGTTTGTCATAATAATAACGTCTGCAGTTTCCTATAATTTTCTCAGTGTACTCCATGATTATGGTTGTTAAGACTAATGTAAATATTTTATAGCATACAAGATGGAGTGAGATTTCTCCATAGTTACTAAAATCCGTTTTCGGTCTATTTTTGTGTATCGATATAATACAGATTCTTTCCAGTGTTCGAATTTTCTCTAGTTCCCAATATTTTTAAAACAAAAAAAATATTTCATCAACTTCAGCTTCTCTGCATACTTCACTATTATCATTTTCTATCAATTTAATATTAATTAATCAAAATTAATCACTACATTATCAGTTTCTGCTACTATAAGATATTTTAATTTTTCGATGGCTATTTTGATTTCTTCCTTACTCTGTTATTCTGTTAATGGTCCTACTTCTATTCAAAAATAGCTTTTATCTTTACTTCCTGCAGTAAAAATAGTTCATAAACTTAAATGATTCTAAAACTTGTTCAACGTGTCTACTGGATTGACATTAATATTTTTATCTTCATCACTGCTTCCTGCAGGTTCTCAAACCCGATTTGTTAATACCATTGTCCATTTCTCTTACCTTATTTTCGATTCGGCTGATTCCTTTTACTATTTTTAACATATTCTCTTACTTTTAATTCTAGTTAATAAAGACATTTCATTCTTTAGGACCCGTAAATAGACAACAATGTTATCGTTCGGAATTACTTAGAATTGTAATTTGTAGCTTTTTTTTTTTTTTTTTTTTTTGCTTATTTAAACACTCTTCATGGAATCTGGGTTTGTTCTTACTGTGCCATTTCATGTGAGTATCACTTACAATATTACAGAGCACAGACATAGCCCACCAATCAGGAGACTTTTTCTACTTTCATAAACATAACCAATTTAATTATATTAACCATTTAATGGTTTGTGTATATGGTAGTGATTTTGTTTTGGATAATTTTAATATAAGAAGAATTAGATATTTGTGATTTTAAATAAAAAATAGGTTTTTAACTTATAATTAATAAATGACCTGGGCAGAATAGCCTGCAAAAGTAATTCTAAATTAATGTGAGGAAGAATTTATAGGATTGAAGATGTCCTTGAGGATAGCTAGAATGGCCGAAACGTTAGACTGTTAAAATAAAAAGTGTTGAGACAAAAAAGGACACAAGTTTTGATTTATTTAATAAATAACCAATTTAAATAAGTAAAGGAAAAATGAATATAAGCGATTTATTCAATTTTAAGAATATTTAAATATACAATGATAACAGTTTTCTTTAGTTCTGGGACTTCTTTATTCATAGATTAATCTTCCGGAAGGCTTCAGAAGTATTGACCTCTAAAGCAAATTCATTTTAAATTTAAGAGCTTGTTAACTTCACACGATAAAAATTATTTGACCAAAAACGTTTTTTTTTACTCTGTTTATATCAAAATTTTGTCGAAGTTTTGTAATGAACAGTTGATAGTTCTGCTTCGAGATGAAATTTCAATATAGCTTAGAAAAAATAAGAATATTCTTAAATTTATTTATATTATCTAATCTCTTTTATTACTTGAAGAGATCGTTTTTTACGAACAAAATGTGCTATTGCTAAACAAACAAGTTTTATTTAAAAAATTTACATTTTTTAGTTTTTAGCAATTATGAAGTTCACATATTTTTCTTAATTCCTAAGTATAATCAACTAATAGGGGGATGAGAAAAAATTATCTCTTAGTAACAATATTATTAATATCAGTCGCGATAGATTTTGAGAAACTTATTTAAATTTAATGAATCCTTTAAGAATAAAATACCATAGCAGAATTATCTGAACCCGTGAATCAGGAGATTTTTACTACTTTCACAAACATAAGAAATTTAAATAAGTAAAGAAAACATGAACATAAGCGATTTATTCAATTTTAAGAATATTTAAATATACGATGATAATATTTTTCTTTAGTTCTGGGACTTCTTTATTTATAGATTAATCTTCCGGAAGGCTTCAGAAGTACCAATCCTGAATAATGGAGGACATTGACCTTTTTCGTAAATTCCCTGGTTCATAAATAAACAATGGAATAACACGCAGATAAAAAATCATAGTAGGTTAAGTTATACATAATGTTGATTAGAATCAGGGAAATTTCTCAACAGATGATTCGAACATTCTGTCGAATCCCCTCTCTTCCTGACCAGACATCCCCGCGTCAGTTTACCTTTGATAGGCTTACTGTCTGCGTCTCGTAATTGACAGGTAAGCTCCTTTAGTTTTAAAGTAGATATAAGTTATT